>NC_037529.1:69980778-70019138 GCF_001531365.2 Cynara cardunculus var. scolymus
AAAATACCAAAAATATCCTTGCATTAAGATTTTAATTTAAAATTACCAAATTTATAAATTTTCTAATTTATCTATTGATTTGTTGTTAATATTGGTTCTCACAGTTATCACAAACAACTCAATTATCTTTTGAATAGGCCCCTATGTATGTATGTGTATATATATATATATGTAAAGTTTTATGAATTAAATTGAGTAAAAAATAGACAAGAAAAGAAATAATAAAATAAGACGTACATGAAGTGGGACCCTCCATGTGAAAGAGGAAAATGACAAAAATTGCGAACGTGCGCGCGAAGCCATTTTCCCTTTTTTTTTAATTTAATTTAATTTATGTTTAAAACCAAAAGGAAAAGGGGCAGGGACCATGCCGTTTTCATTTGTACGGTACAAATTGGAAATGCATGTTTTGCATTTACGTCTATTCATCTCCATGAGTCGTTGACTATTTGACTAAAACATGTAAAGATCCCCACCAACAAACTTACCTTTCAGGTTCCGTGCCGTTTTTTTATATACAAATCGCAATTGTATTTGTATAATACCATAAAATATATCTTAATTTTAATATTTTAATTTTTTATAATATTATAATATAATATAGTTTATTTAGTTTTGAAAAAAGTTAATGTTTTTGTTTTTAAATAAAATATAAATTTGAAGATATCATAAAATTTTGAAAATAAATATATCGATATTAGTGTCAAATTAATTACCTAAAATTTCTTGTTTTTTCCCTAATTTCTTTAATTCAGTTTTTTTTATTATAATTAATTTAGATTTAATGATGTCGTAAATTATTTTTAATTTAATAAATATAATTTTTTATAAGGATAATAATTAAGTATTCTATTATAACTCAATGATTATTTTAATTATATTTTTAGATTTTCTATTTATAAAATGACATGTTTAATTATGTTTATCTGCAGTTAGTTACACGAATTCAAACATGCAGCTTTAATAAGTTGTACTTACACATAGTTTATTTGCAATCTTAAATTTTAAGTATTATGCATCAACAAACAGTAATTCATGCATAAAAATGATTTTAAAAGTTTTTTTTTAATCAAATTCTTTACAATATAATATAGATTATATTGATTTAGGGTTTAGGTTTCAGTAGCTATGTTATATTGTATGTAATGATAGATTTAGAAATTTTTATGACCAGGGTATTATTAGATAATAGAAAAATTGCAAAACCGAATAATTTATCTGAACCAAAACGGTTTCGGATTTTTGTTTCGGCTTAAACGGTTCGATTAACCTATTTGATTCGGATTTCAGTTGATTTTCTACTATTTTGGTTAAGCTGACACACACATTATACTACTGATTATACATATTTCTATATAGTTAAACTTAAAACAAATGAATACGTTATATATTACAACAAGATTTGACTGATCCACAGTGAATCAGATGACTAAAGAAACAAACAATAAGAATTTTTACTTAAAAAAATGAGATCATGACAACCGCTTGAGACACTTGCCTTCTTCTTGTTCGGGGTCCAATAGGGAATTTTATTAAAAATATATATATATATATATATATATATATATATATACAGTTTTTTTGAATTTTTGTGGTGGGTTTTGTTGTGGCTGTGACCCCTACCACGAAGCTTTAGATCTGCTTTAGGGGTTGTTTGTTTGCTTCTTAATAGTTTCATTGAAAGACAACATTTGAATCGTTAAAAAGTGAATCTTGTTTGACAAAAAAAAAATATATGTCTTTTAATAGTTCTAAAACCTTCTGAATGATTTTGTACAACTTGGGTCTCCCTTAAACATTCAACGCCATAATTTTACTCGGAATACAACGTAAAACTGATAACCAAACGAAAACTCTTTTGCTTTCTTAAAACCACAAAAACCCATAAAAAGACGAGAGGGATAGAGAATAAAACGAATCATGAATTATAATCGAGGATTCGAGTTTTCGACTCAGATTTGAGATGTATGACTCTACATTGCACGAGTACACTTTTAAGTTGATTTTGAAATCAATTTTGTTTAAAAAAAAACATAATTTAAGTGTTATTTGTAATTTTTGATACGAGAAAAATTCAGTTAATAACCCTATTTCCATAGTGAACACGGGAACATCAAGATTGTGTTAAGTCTCCATATTCATCATACATAAATGGACGTGACATTTTCACAATATTCATCATTAATATTTCGAACATGTCATACTCTCGGTAATTTCCTGATTCTCAATAAGAATACAACTTCTGATCAAACTTGTCCTTATTTGATTTAGGGGTTGTTTGACAGTTGCTGAATGATTTGGTGCAGAATGATTAAGTGGTCAGAACGATTAAGAGACTCTTATAATATAGTGCAAAATGAAATATAATTGTTTGATAATTATTCATAATAAAATTATGGTGATTAATGGTCCAGGGAGCCCCAAGATACAAAATCATTCAGAGAGTTTTAAAACCATAAAGAGACAGTTTTTTTTGTCAAACAAGATCCATCTTTTAACGATTCAAGGACTGTCTTTTAATAAAATTATTAAGAGGTAAAGAAACAACCCCTAAAATGAAAAATCTATACATGGAATATCATATAAAACTTAAAACTAAGATCTTCTATATCTTTTTGATAGTCTAAAAACAAAATGTTTATGTGCTTTTTGAAACACACGGAATGGTATGTCTTCGATAATAATGATTCCCTTTTTAGAATAAAAAATATTTAATAAAATAAATTGTATTTTAAATAATTAATTTTTTAAAACTTTAATTCTAAAAATGTATATTAATTAGAGTTTATTATTAATATTGTTTTGTGTTATTTATTTATTTACAAATAATATTTATTGCTAAAAAACTCTTAAAAAATGTTTTTATGTATAAAGTATTGTTTATTGATGCATATTACTTAAAAATTTAAAATTACAAGGAAAATATACGTAACTACAACTTATTAAGCTCCATTTTGAGTTTGTGTAACTAACTCAGATAAACATAATCAAATATAAGATAAAATTATCTTTACAAAAAAAATATTATTAGACGAGAAATAAATTACTTCCATTATTAAATTATAATAAAAATCGAATTAAAGAAATTATACAAAAAACGAGAGAACTTTTAAATACTTAATTTGATTATAATATCGATATTTTTTTAAGTTTTTATGAGATATTTAAATTTATATTGTAATCAAACATAAAAATATTATCATTTTCTCAAAATCATATAAACCGTGTTATAATATTAACAAGGACAAAATAATAAAAAAAAAACATTAAAATTGAGATGTATCTCACTGTATTACACGAATACCATTTTAGTAATTTAATTACTAATTTGGAAAAGAAATCAGACCTTATATTTATAATATCGATTGATACTTACATAATCAATTCCATAATAAATCAAATTTCAGAATTTGTTATTATTTATAGAAAAATAAATAAATTAATTGGAAAAAGTGCACACCGGATATTTACAGATAAATTATTTAAATAAAAAACATTACGTCATGTTTGGTTTGCATAAATAAAATGAATTTGTGGGTATTTGGATTTTAAATCCATTTCAATCTCATGTTTAATTTGTTGGATTGTTCATATTTGAAATATTAAAATCTAATTGAAATTTTATAAACATAGGATTTTGAAATCCTTTTGTGATGTTCGGGATTTCACGGGATTTCGTAGGATTGTATGAATTAAAGTTATAATAAATGTTAAAATCATTTTATTTTATAATAATCGATTAATAAAAATGTAATTTAATTATTTTAGAACACCGTATGATATAACACATAATTTAATAATTATTATATATGTAAAATATTGATTTTGATTCTCTGGTTTTTTTGTTCATAAGCTGTCTTATAAACCTTATTGTAAACTCTAATTAATAATTAAACATTTTTTAATTGCATATTAAAACATTAATAGCAGGGACCGACCTAACTCTTGCTTGAAAGCAAACCATCGGCTAACGGTCACCCCGGGCCCTGTCTAAAGATGTACTAAAAAACCGCAAACTTACAACCGAACGCAAACTCTTCTGCAGACGAGAAATAGAAAAAAAGTTCCCCCATTAAATTTCATTAAATCAAACGTTGCCTTTTATTTTGAATAATGATTAATTAATTATCGAAATTTTTGATCTTATAAACTATAAATTATATATTGACTGGTTTGTTTGGGAGTTGTTGAATGGTTTGGTGTCAAATGATTAAGTGATTAGAATAATTAAGAGATTCTCATGATATAGTGCAAAATGTAATATAACTGTTTGGTAATTTTTACAATGAAATTAGGGCGCTGAATGGTTAAGGGAGGCACAAGATACAAAACACATTCAGAATATTTTAGAACCATTAAAAGACAAACTTTTTTTTTTTCAAATAAAATTCACCTCTTAACATTTCAAATGTTGAATTTTAATGAAACTATTAAGAGGTAAACAAACAACCCCCTTAATAGTCATCATATATATGAAAGTATTAATCTGTTGGTTATTAATAGAAGCCCAATTTTCATTCCTGATTAAACTGAGGGGGATGAAAATTAATTCTCATTCTCATTCCTCAGCATGAACCAAACAGACCCTTGAATTAGAAAACAATCAAGATATTTATGGAACCAAATATTTGTTAGCTTAGATGGACAGTTGTGATTGATTTATATGAATTTGAAGATTTGCAAATAACTACGTTTGGTACTGTTGAAATGCTTTCAAGTGATATGGATTTTGTGGAAGGATTTGAAATATTTGGTGTGTAAAACTTGGAAAGAAATTAGATTCCATTATTTGGTATGATTGGTTTCCAAAAGGGAAAATTGCATCAAAATGGAACCAACTTTTACCTGATTTTTATTTTGGGGAACCAACTTTCAAAATCGTTATTTTGGGGAACCAACTTTCACTTGATTCTTATTTTGGGGAACCAACTTTCAAAATCGTCATTTTGGGGAACCAACTTGCACCTGATTCTTATTTTGGGAAACCAACTTGCAAAATAATTATAGAAAAATGAGAAAATTACATAAAAATGGAACCAACTTTTACCTGATTCCTATTTTGGGGAACCGACTTTTAAAATCATCATTTAAGGGTCTCTATCAAACTTTTTGTTTATTTAAGCGTCTGGTTGATCTGTTGAACAAATAATAGGTAATTTAAGGATCTCTATCAAACTTTTGGTTGAATTTGCCAAATTTGATTTTAAACTTTAATATTGACACAGATTGGTTAGATATAAAAATCTTGAATGTGATATTTAATATTTATTTTTATTGCATCAATTAATTTTTTTCTATTAAATTGATTTTTTTATTGTATTAATGAAAAACAATTTTTATCGTGGTAATTTGGATTTTTTTTTTCGAAAAAATCTTCAATTTGATATTTGAATTAAAAAAAACGAGATTAGAAATGAAAAATAGATTTTATTGCATTAATTTTTGAAAAAAAACGAATTTTAGTTATTTTTCTATAATTTTTTTTGCAAGTTGGTTTCCCAAAATAGAAATAAGGTGCAAGTTGGTTCACTAAAATGACGATTTTGAAAGTTGGTTCCCAAAAATAGGAATCAGGTGAAAGTTGGTTCATCAAAATAGGAATCAGGTGAAAGTTGGTTCCCCAAAATGACGATTTTGAAAGTTGGTTCCCCAAAATAGCAATCAGATGAAAGTTGGTTCCATTTTGATGCAATTTTCCCTTTCCAAAATCATTTGAACGTATTTTAAAATATTATTACATACAAATCATACATAATGCCGTAAGATACCAATCATTGCTTTCGGATTTCAAAATCTTATGTTTGTGGGATGTGAGACCTTTTATTCAGAACACATAAAATTGTGATAATATTGAGAATTAGTACATCATATGTTTTTTCATATGATTTTTTTCCATCAATATCTAAAAGTTAATTTATTGATTAACATATATTTGTTTCATAAAGTATTTGTTTCACATGTACCTGGTTCACAATATGAACCATTTTGGTGTGTTTATGAAACAAAAAAAAAAGTAAAAAAAAAAAGTGCACATTATGAAGTGAATACATATGAAACAAACACACTGTATAACAAATAGGGCAAAATGCATAAAATAACAATTTACTATCATAAATTTCTTTATTATAGCATTGTACTTTCAGTTTTTCTTATTACAGCAATGTACTTTCAAATTGTTTTTTATTAGGACACTGTACTTTGAAAAATTTACCCATTATAGCATTGGGTAACATTTTGATTTAAATTTACCCATTATATATGTTTCCATGTCACCTCATTGTCCATGTAGGCTGTCCACATGTACTATAGTGATGTGACTTTTTTACTACATCATTGTACTTTCAAAATTATTTTATTATATCATTTACTAGTTCTTATTAAACACTATTTTTAATTTTAATATTTAGATATTTTACATGTTTTTTAATAAATGTATTAAATGAATTAAAAAAATTCTAAATTATTCATTAATATACCAATATTAATAAAACTAGTAGAACACAACTTATCTCGCTAATATTTAAAAAAAATATGTGTTTTTTGAAAAAAAGAAAATAAGAATTTTTTTTTTTACCAAAAAATATTATCTTTACTTGACGAATATATTATATTTGTTTAAAAACTTTTTACTTGACGTATAAATATATTAAATTAATTAGATTTTTTTGAAGTATTTATTAATATAACAATATTAAAAAATTGTAGATAACAATTTATTTCGTTAATATTTTAAAGAGAACTTTAAAAGATATATATTTATTTGAACAACATAAAATAGGAAAAGTTGTTTTTTTTACAAATAAAATATATCTCAAAAATAATGTTGTATATTTATTTAATAAATATTTTACTCTAAGAATATTTAATTTAAATGCAACTTAATAACAAAAAGTAAAAAAAAATTAAATGTTTTTTTAGATAATAACAATGAAAAATGAAAATCACTAATAATAATTTGAAATATGTTTTTATTTTAATTTTAGTTAAGTCATCAAAATGATGTGTCATCCACATCACATCATTAAAGCCACACAAGCAAAAAAGTCAAAGGATTAACCGGTTTAAAAGGTAACATGTTACCCATTACTATTATGGGTACATTTTTTAAAGTACAATGCCTTAATAAAAAATAATTTGAAAGTACATTGCTGTAATAAATAAAAACAAAAATAGAATGCTATAATTTTTTTTTTTTGTGAAAATAGGTTGCTATTTCATGCATTTAACTCTAACAAATATATGTTAATCAATGCATTAAGGGTGTGTTTGGTGTCAGGACATGATAGAACAACTGTTCAACGTTTGATAAGATAAAATTAGACAGAACAGAACAAGTAAAATGACTAATTTACCTCCGATGAATTGTTTATTTTAATTAGTTTATGTAATTTATTAAATTATAATAGAATAATTAATTTTTATAGCAAAATATATCATTTCAAGTTTTCATCAAAACAATTAAAATGACACCAAATAAAAAGTTTATGTAGTTTTCTATTTTTATTTTTTATCTCTTTTCTACATTATTTATTATTATTAATATATAATAAATTACATAAAATTAATAAAAATATAGAAACCGTATAAAAATAATATTTTGAGGACAGTAAAATGAAAGTTTAAAAAACATAAAATACGATAAATAAAATTTAAATAATGAATAAAATGTAAAAAAAAAGACCTATTTGATGTTTTAGAAGAGAATTAAGTTTTATTTTGAGATTATATTGGTAAAATATAAGTATGTTCCATCTTATTCCACCTTGTTCCATGGGGTAGGGGTGGAACAGACCTGTTTCACATAAAATTCATGTCAAACATGGGACATGGATCTCTGTCCTGTCATTGTCCAGTGTACCAAACGCATCTTAAATACTATATCTATATATAAAAATAATAATTTAAAATAAAACTTTAAGGTAGAAGTTTTTTACAAATCTCATAAATTTTAAAGTTCTCAAATGATTAAACCCAAAAAAAATCTCGATGATATAAATGATTTCAAATATAAAAAAAAATCCTTAAAACCAAATATGAGATTAAAATATTCACGCAATTCGAAAATCTTACTTAAAAATACAAATAAGTTATTTATAGATAAATATTTATATAT
Organism: Cynara cardunculus var. scolymus; assembly: GCF_001531365.2. Classification (NCBI taxonomy): domain Eukaryota; kingdom Viridiplantae; phylum Streptophyta; class Magnoliopsida; order Asterales; family Asteraceae; genus Cynara; species Cynara cardunculus. The sequence continues at coordinate 69,988,892 of NC_037529.1, forward strand.
AAGTAAATAGTATCTTAAATAAAAAAAAATATTATATAAAATAATTAATTTCCAATAAATCCATCGGTTATAAATGGGACCCACAAGTCCTCTAAACATCACCATCACACCCACCACTATTCTCCTATTACCCACTTGCATCCTTCTCTGCTCTTTCATTAGAGTATTTATCTTCATTCCTCTAAAAACCTAATTCACCCAAATCCGCCATGAAAAAGATCAATGTGATGCTTAGAAAGTGCAAAACGCTATCGAAACAATTAAGAAGGAGTTCTTCGAATCTCAGTTCGGGATCTAAATCTGCTAGACATCATCAAGACGGAGCCGCCGCAGGCGGCGGAGGAGGCGGTGGAATAATCTGGAATACTAATGCTATTTCCGTCTATGGAAGCGACGGTAATGGAAGTGGAAACGAAGAAGAGCCTCGAGAAATTGTATTCGTTGGAAGCACGAGGAAACGGTACGTGATTAGTTCGAAGTATTTGAGTCATCCACTTGTTAATGCTCTAATCGAGAAATCGAAGCCGGCTGGTAATGGTGAAGTATCGGTAATCAATTGTGAGGTTGTACTTTTTGATCATCTGTTATGGATGCTTGAGAATGCCGATTTTAATGTGACTTCTGATTGTTTGGACGAATTGGCTGATCTCTACTCTTCTTGAGGGATTCTCTAAATCGCATGAAACTGTGAAACAAGATCTATAAAAATTTTAGGTTTTCAAATGTGGACGAATTAGTGCATCCATCTCAAAAGTCGTGATGATTTCATGCATTAATTTGTTTCATTGATTCATGAATTTAATTTCTCGTTTATATGTATATGTAGTTTAGCACTATTTGTTAGTCGATTCATCGATCTTCTTCCTCTGAGTTCGAATATATCATCAATGGTTTAATTAAATAAGTTCTTTTTCGATTTTACGTTTTCATCTTCATATATATTTAGTTTCTTCTCAGGAAAAACAAAATGTGATAGAAAATGGAAGATCCTTCATGATTCGTGGTGCTTGTTGAATTAGGGTTTTCGTTCAAGTTTGCTATTGGTTTTGAGTTTGAATAAGGTAAAAATAGGTAAATATTGACATTGATATATGTATTCATCGAAGAAACAGTGTTCGAGTTATACACAACTTTTTTGACTTCAAAATGTAGTACCAAAATTCATTTTTTATATCACTAAGCTACTGTGAAAAAATCATGTATAATTGATCAAATAAGTAATTAAACTCATTAAACTGTTAATAAAGAAGTACTAAATTAACCCTACTCCGTAGGCTTCTTAAAAAAACTGTTTGGAGATAAAAAAAACAATCAAACCAATCCGAATCATTTTTTTTTGTAATTTGTATAGTTTAGTTTGAAAAATGGTAAAATTGTGAGTTGGAGATATGCCCTAAGAGTGTGGGTAAAAGAGGTAGTTTTTGAATCGTTAAGAGGTGAATTTTGTTTGGTAAAAGAAAAGTTTGTTTTTTAATGATTTTAAAATTATCTGAATGATTTTGTATCATAGGCTTCCCATAATCATTCAACGCCCTGATTTCGTTATAAATAATTACCAAATAATTATATTTCATTTTGCACTATATCATGAGAGCTTCTTAATCATTCTGCATCAAACCATTCAACAACTGCCAAATCTTAGTTGTTTTATGTTTTTATATTTTTTCTCTTTTTTTTCCTTTTAAATTTGGAGATTTTTTGTTCTTTTTTTTTTTCATTTCATATTTTTTACATAACTGTTAGAACAATTTTATAAATGTAACAGTATATAAAATCAAAATGTTATCATTTTCAGAATACTTTGTTAAAGAATTGAGTTTGATATAGAATTCCATACACCAATTGTAATTGTTTATATAAAGCTGTGCATTATCAATACACAACCAGTTGTAGTAGATATGTTCAAAAAAACTGTACCGTAATCTGTTATAACATGATATGATGCAATAATTTGTGTGTATGCCTATTTGGAGCACCCGAAAGGCCCAAAAATCCTTCGATGGACGTGGAAAAATGTCAGTGATGTCAGTTTAGACAGAAAAATATATTTTTACAATTTTCAGATATAAAACAACTAAACATCTTGTTCATGAAGTTGAATACATTTGTTATAGGCAATGGACTTCATTTTTCTGTCAATTGTAATCATTTGCACGTTGCATGGTTGTTTCACATATAAAAGAACAAAACAACACATGTTAAAAATATTGTATTGTTTACATGTTTTGTTGATAATTATCAATATCTATTATATGACAAAAACTCTTTAAAACCCATCTTTTATACATGAAATACTATTTATTGATGCATATTAATTAAAATTCAATATTACAAGTAAATTATGTTTAAGTACAACTTATTTAGCTTCATGTTTGAATTCGTGTATCAAATAACAAATAAACTCACATACCATCCTTAAATTTTTGTGAGGTTTGAACCCTTAATTTTCTAGAAGGTCAAAGACTCACATATCAATAGGCCAAATACCTTTTGGTGTTATTTATCCTTTTAACTAGTCATTACATAAAAATAACATTATATAACTCTCTCACAAACAATTTGCTCAATACTCTGATGCCATCATCCAATCGACAGCGAATGGGATTGTTCGATTGAATCATATATCATATGTAACATATTAAACATTTAAGTATGTGGTTTACATGCGATAATGAAAGAAATGCATTGCATCTTTGATACTTATATTTATAGGGCAAATTGAATGAAAAAGTAACATAATTTAACTTGATCCTTGTTTTGGGTAACATACTTTCAAAACTTTTATTTTGGTACACAAGATGTAAAGTTTTAAACATTTAAGTATCCGGATAACCGATTGAAGTATTAACCGGTTATCATGTTGATGTAGCGAGTGATGTGATATCTAGCAGTATTATTTGCTGACGTGGTTAGTGCCATTAATTTTTTTTAATCTAAAATTAGTCTTCAATCGGATACCTGAATGTTTAAAACTTTATATCTCAGGTATCAAAATGTATGTTTTGAAAGTACGTTAACTAAAATACAAATCAAATTAAAGTATGTTACTTTTCATACAATTTACCATACTTCTTATAAAGTATTTTGATCTAAATGTTTGAGATATTACAACAAAATAAGAATCAAACCAACATAAATTATATTTTCATGAAATTTGCTCTTTCTTAAACAAAAAAGTTAAATGGCAATTTTTGTCCCCATGGTTTACATCAGTTAACGTGAGGGGCAATTTTGTCTATTCATCATCTTTTTTCTCAACTTTCATTTTTAATAATTGATTTGATCCCTTAAACTACTTTTCATTTTACAACATATTTGGTTCTTCAAACTACTTTTCATTTTTTATAACAGATTTGGTCTCTCAAACTGCTTTGCATTTTAATAACAAATTTGATCCCTATGGTTCAGGGGCCGTATTACAATGATTAAAAGATAGGGGAAATTTTTGTCAAAGTAATAAACTTGATGGATGTTTTTTGCAATTACACCTGAAAAACAAACACACAAAACTCATCACTAATGAAAAAGAAGTTGCTGCTCGATGGTTCGGAGGGACAACAGCCGCACCGGAATCGTATAACCGAGAAATTAGGGGTTTTTTTTCGAACGATATCGACGAGTAGAACAAGATCTAGATTTCTGTCTGTAAACAGTACAATCTGCTATACATCCATTGATTTCTAGGGAAGCAGTTGTCTGAGTTTGATCAGAGTTTTTGAAATTGCAATGGCTGTTTGAGTGAATGTTTCCATTGAAGAACAAGGTACGTAGATTGATGCTTTTTTTATAGATTGATTTGTGAAATATCTTACCTAAGTTGTTTAGTTTCCCGTGCAATTCGTTTTTTCAAGGCTTGTCGTTGTTTTTGAGAACTTCCCGACGAAGTTTCACCGCTTCCGGTGGTCTTTTTGCTTCTTTGTTGTAATATGAACTGTTCATTTGACGTTATCTTGTTTTAGATCGATATATTATCTCTGTTGTACTTAAAAATATTTTTGATGCTGTATTCAGGCTGTTAAACTCAAATTTGGAGCTTATTTAACTTCCACAACCTGATTGAAGGTAAATATGCTTGTTGAATCAATGGTGATGCAGTTATGTTTATTAATGGTGCAATTGATTGGTTTGACTATTGATTATTATTAATGAATCCACTTGGAATTTATTGTTGAATTAGAGGTGATCTCTCAGCATATCTGTAGCTTTCCTTTACAGAAGCTTATTAATTGTTTGTTTATCTTCTTCTCCAAATGGAAATTCTTTAAAGTGCATCCTGCATCACTCATAAGTGCTGGTCTAGCATCTTTAAGGGTCTGTTTGTTAGCAGCTTAATGAGCTTAATAAGACACAGCTTATTCGGTCAGCTATACATGACCGTTTGGTAGTGGCCTAGTGATATAGAAAGTGACTTATTCAATAAGTGTTTAGGGGGAGCTTTATGCATAAAGGCAAGTTTTTTCCAAACCTGCCCCCTCTCAAATAAAAAACACGCTTCTTTCGTATATGAAAAAGACCTCCCAAACAAAAACTTTCTCAATCTATACAAATTAACCTACACAGGCAACTTTATCCATAAAAGGCTTAACAAAAAACCAACCAAACAACCCCTAAGCTCTTGAGATTGTAGGAAAGGGCACATGTACAGATGACTGATTTTCATTTTATTCTTGATGAAGGCATGAGATGGCAATGATTTTGTTCTTTCTCAATCTGTTAAATATTGTTGATCATTATGTGTAAAAAGTCTATCAATCTACTAAAGATGAATATCAATGTTCAACTTGGAACTATTTTATAAAATAGTTAATTGTTATGAACAGTTAATTGTTGAATAGGTGCTAATTATGAAAGTTTTACATATGTTCAACAAAATACAGAAGAGGAGAAATGTAAATGATTGACAAATTGAATTGTATTCTTTCTAAGCATACCATTTGGTTTATCTTATCTGACAGGCAAATGACAACACTATTTATTGAAGCTGAAAAGCTTAGGATTGACTTTTAACTTGGCAATTCAAATGAATGGGCATGATTGTGATTTTGGATGTAAAGGCTAGCATGTAAAATCCACCCAGAATAATTAAGGGACTGTTTGGTTGGTTTTCCATTAAGTCCTATATGAATAAAGTTGTCTGTGTGGATTAATCTGTCCATAGAGATTGGGAAGGTCTTTGTTTGGGATAGTTTTTTCATAGATGGAAGAAGCTTGTTTTTTTCATTGGGATGGGCAGATTCGGCAAAAACTTAGCTTTCAGCATAACTCCCCCCCCTCTAAAAACCTACTGAATAAGCCACTTTCTATATCATTAAGCCACTACCATAGTGTCACATATAGCTGACTGAATAAGATGTGAATCCCATTAAGCTACTAACAAACAGGCCCTAAGTGACTTGTATGAAATCCATATCGTCAGATTTGAAATAATATTGCTACTGTTTCTGGTTCATCTTTTTCTGCTATCTTGGGATTGAGTCAACTGCCATGTCTGTAATTTTCACCCACTTCAATTAACCATCGATGCATTTGCCTAAACTTGAATGGTTAGTTATAATGTTTATTATGATTGTATTATAATTGATTTTGACTACAAATAACTCTGCTTTTTTCATAATGCAGCCCACATTTACTGAAGTACATCTTGTAGAGAAATAAACCATCTTCGTATTTAACATCTCGAAAGCAATTCATGGCTGGCAATGGCCCGCCAACCTTAGGCCGTGTGAAGCTCACAGACTTGATAGCTTCTGAAGGACTTCCTTCCGACACATATAAACTGTCGGTTTCAACTCTCTCACAATCACTTGCTCAATACTCTGCTGCCATCATCCAATTGCCACCTAGTGACGGCGCTCTCTTAAGGTGTTGCCTGGAATCCGCTCGACCATACTTTACTCAAAAACCTGCATACCCACCTGCAAATATGATTCACATTAACGACTCCCGTGAATGGTGCAAAACCTCTGGATACTCTGCAGATCCCCAGTTGTGGCAAGAAAGTTACGATTACAGACCTGGGCTAACTTCCATAGAAAACCACAATGAAATTGAACTCCCACCTGCTGGGTTGGCTGACATATTCGTGCTACTGGGAAAAGCAGCCCGTGATATCCTCGATGCAATCAGTTTTTATTTAAATCTACGTAGCTGTGCCTTCACTGAAATACTTGATAATATTCCTCTGAGAAATAGGGAAATTTCATCTTCGGTGTTGTCGGTTGGGTGTCACGCGAGGCCTTCTTTTCAGGGAGGTCAACACCAAAACTTGACTACCCAAGAGGATGGGCAGCTAGTTATGTTCTCGGACCGTGAGCATCAAGTTGACAAAAGTCTTATATCGCTTATTAAGTCAGATAAAGCGGGTCTTCATATCCGAGATTTTAACGGTCGTTGGGTGCTTGTGGACGGTGATCTTGGTCCCGAAGAAGCTATTGTGTACCCTGGACTTGCTTTGTACCATGCTACGGCTGGCTATGTCAGTCCTGCACTTCATAGGACCGATATCGGCAATTTACATGGTAACATGTGTGGGCGGTGTTCAATTTCGTTCAAACTCATGCCTAAATCGATGACGAGTCTTAATTGTTCGGAAATGAGAGCGGCTGGTCATGGTGTTGAAGCTCAGTTCCAGGTTCCAGTATCGGTTGATGACTTTATGCAGAGATCACACTCGTTGGATCAACTTTTTAACAGAAACAGTTTCCCGAGTTTCAGTTTTCCTACAGCCCAAGATGGTCAGTGCTTTTTTAACATAGAAATTTCAACACACGTATTCATTGTGTACATTCTTTATACCAATCGTTTGCCGAAGCAGTTCTTAATTTTCACCTTCTTGTTGGGTACTTGTTTTTTCTTTCTTTCGTACAACCATAGTTGTTAAAAGCGCGCCTAGGCTCTGAGGCTCAAGGTCTTAGGATTTTGTAAAGTCGAGGCTTGGCGTATTCACGAGGCTCACTAAGGCGCTGCGCCTCGGCTGAGGCACCTTGTGGGCCTAGGCACGCCTCATAAAGAGTTATTAAATCCCCAGTCAAATCCTAATATTGAATAAGTTTTCTGGTCTTCTGATCTTAAAGAAAGAGTTATTAAATAGATGACATACGTCAAATCCTAATATTAAATACCCAATCCTTAGAACTTCATGCCTCCTTCTCTAGGAATACCCAGAACTTAGAACTTCTCCTTCACGGCTCACGCTTTAAACCCCCTTCAGCATCTATCAAATTAATGTCGGTTGCTGTATTGGAGGCTTGTACTTGCTGCATATTTGAGTTGTCTGTATCTGTGTGTGTATATAAGTATATATATCTATATTGATAAGATGTGGTTTGCATTCTTGAGGCCCGCGCTTCATGCCTGCACTTCGCACCTAGGCCCTGGGAACCCTTTGCGCCTAGGTGCGCCTTGAGCTTTTAACAATTTTGCGCATAGTTCTTAAAAAGTGGGCCTAGCTCTGAGGCTCATAAGGCTCAAGGTCTTGGGCTTCTCAAAGTCGAGGCTCACTAAGGCCCTGCGCGCGCCTTGGTTGAGGTGCCTTGTGGGCCTAGGCGCGCCTCATAAAGAGTTATTAAATACCAAGTCAAACCCCAATATTGAATAAGTTTTATATCTTATCTCTTAGACTTCTTAAAAAAAATTATTAAATAGATGATACAAGTCAAACCCTAATATTAAATACCTAGTTCTTATAACTACAAGCCTCTTTCTCTATAAATACTTGGACCTTAAAACTTCTCCCTTATGGCTCACTCTTTAAACCCTTCTCCCTTCTGCCTCTTATCAAAGTACTGTTGGTTGCTGCCTGTAGTGCTTGCTACCTATTTTGAGTTGTGTATAACTGTGTGTGTGTGTATATATATCTTTTTTATAAGATGCACCTCACATTCCTGAGGCCCGCGCCTTGCTTATAGGCCCCGGGATCCCTTTGCACCTAAGTGCGCCTTGAGTCTTTAACAACTTTGGCCATTAGACTTACAAATTCTTCTGTTGACATTATCTTTCATCATAAAGTTGAATTATAATTTATTTTTTTTGTACTACTAGCTCTTAGTAAGAAGTTTCTTAACAACAGGTCCTTAGCCGATGCTATACTAATACAGGATCTATGAAACCGTTAATGAAGAGAAAGAAGAACAATTCTCGGTGTAAACCGTTGCCGCCCTCTAAGAGATTGCGGCTTGAAGCGCAGAGAGTCCTTAAAGAGCGGGTTCAAGACATGGCTGATAAGAAAGGCATTAAGCTCCGATTCTGCACCCTAAAGGAGTGTGAGAGTCACATCCACACGCTCGATAGCCCGTGTGCCAATATACGATTGGAGATTGGATGGCCCCCGGGAGTTCCATTTGTTCATCCCCATGACTTACCCAATAAGGCAAAGATTGGATTTCTTGAAACATATGAACCTGGTTGGACAGCCAATCATGATATGGAGCTTAGTTTGATTGAAGCTGGACAGTCAAGTCAACATGCTGAAAATTGTAACTATTCTCACCTTTCTATTCTATTTATTTTATATTGATGCTGGTGGGCGTGAAGGCCCGGGTTACAAATCGGATCCGGATAAGGACCGGTTACAATTTGACTGGTTAAAACTCGGATCAGATTCGATTTTTTTTAATGACCAGTCGGTTAGGGTGCGTTTAGTATGCGGACGGGAGAGAGATGTAGGTGGGTGAAAAATTGTGGATGGTTTTAGGGTTGTAGGGCCTGTTTGTTAGCTGCTTTATGAGCTTAGTGAGACTCATGGCTTATTTTGCCGGCTATACATGACTGTTTCATAGTGGCTTAATGATATAGAAAGTGGCTTATTCAGTAAGCTTTTGGGGGGAGCTTTATGCAGGAAGCCAAGATTTTTGCAAAACTGTCCCTCCCAATTAAAAAACATGGTCCTTCCATACATAAAAAACCCCTCCCAAATAAAAACCTTCCCACTCTATACAGACAAATTAATCCATATACACAACTTTATCTACACAAGACTTAATGGAAAACCAACCAAACCCCCCCCCTTTTTTTTTGACATAGGTAGTTCATTAATTTACCATTCTTGTCTCGTCTTTGATTTTTGTTCCACCTATTTTGATGGGACAAGACTTTTGTCCCATTAACTTTTCTTCTCTATCAGTCTAACGTCGCACCATATGTGGAACAAAAGGTTTTTGTTTTGTCTGTCTCATGTACCAAATGCACCCTTATGTTTACCCGTTATGACCAACTTTTTTAAAAACCCATGTGGCACTCACCCATTGGTCAATGGACCAATTACAGCGGTCAGGGCCTTGAGGACCGGTCACACCAGTCCATATCAGTTTCTCATTATGGTCTACAAACCAGTTATGTCGTAATTGGTTAGTGGTGATGATTTTTGACCAAAATTGGTTATAACCGGTTAGGGTGCGTTTGGTACACTGGATAGGACAGAAGAGAACATAGATCACTATTCTACGTTTGACACGATCTTTATGTGGAATGAGTGGAAAAGGTGTGTTCCACCCCCACCCCATGGAACAATGTGGAACAAACCTATATTTTACCAATATAACCTCAAAATAAAATCTAATTCTCTTAAAACATCAAATACACCTCCCTTTTTATATTTTATTCATTTTTTAAATTTTATTTGCTGTATTTTATGCCCTTTAAACTTTCACTTTATTGTCCTTAAAATATTATTTTTTTACAGTTTCTATATTTTGATTAATTTATGTAATTTATTAGATATTAATAAATAAAAAAATAACTTTATTTTGGTGTTATTTAATCGTCTTGACGAAAACTTTCTAACGATATATTTGCTATAAAAATATTTATTTTATTATTATTATTTAATAAATCACATAAATTAATCAAAATATATAAACGACTCATTAAGAGTAAATTAATCATTTTATCTGTTCTTCCTGTCGTCCAATTTTGTTTTACCAAATGCTGAACAATTATTCTGTCTTGTCCTATCCTGTCTGGATACTATACCCTTAAGGAACCGGTCATAACCAGTTTATGCCCATTTCAATCAGCTGCTTGTTATTGTTGCTTATGCCTTTACGTTATTAGAAATATACTTGTTACTTAACCGACTGCTGCTTTTCCTGTTAACTTCGTATACTGGATCGGGTTTTGTTGCAGGAATGTCTCCTACTTTCAAGATTGAGCTGTGCGTGCTGCCAAATGCTCTCTCCTCCTGCTGTCTGAACAGTATGTAGCTCATATCTTTTAAGTTAAATGTCCATAGAAACTGCTATGCTTTCGGGTTTTTTTGACCCCTTAATTTAGTACGCTAAAGTTATCTCGAGTGCTTTCGTTCGGTACCTCCAGTAGCCTGATCTAGGGTTTAAATCCCTTGTGAATGTAGTAATTATCCTGCTGATGATCGTTGTTGATTGTCATCCATTAGTCACGACTTTTGGGATCGTTTGTAGGACTTGTCTTCAGTTTCTTTGGTGCCCGCGAGTTTCATCATGTTTCATTGTTAATCGAGTTTTTTGTATTAGTTCAAACAGTCATTTTATCAGATATGATATGCAATTAGAGATGCACAAGGGCAGGCTTATTCGGGTTTGGGCCTTCCAAGCCCGTTTTCAGTGAGAAAGAAAAGGCCTGTGCGGGGCTTTGGGTTGAAAAGGGCCCGATCGGGCTTTGGGTTCACTTGGTCTGTTTTTTTTGGGGTTTTGGGTTTTTTTGTGCATCTTTCTATGCAATAACTCTGAAGAACACAAAAAAAACAAAGAGAAAGGAAAAGATGGGCTTTACTGAACCAAATGGACATGACCATACTTTATGATTCAGTTACCATTTCATTTAGGTCTCGTTTGGTTTGCAGGAGTAGAATGGATTTGGGAGATTTGTAATTCCAATCCATTTCAATCCCATGTTCGGTTTGTTGGATTGTTCGGATTTGAAATCTTACGATTTAATTAAAAATGTACAAGGATTTTCATAGGATTGTATGTAATAAGGTTCTAAAAATGTTAAAAACATTTGTTTTGTAATGATCGATTAATAAAAATGTAACTTAATTATTTTTATAAAGTATTTATAAATAATGGAATCCAATTCCAAATCCTACAAACCAAACATACCAATGATTTCAAATCCCTTTATGAAATTCAAATCATTCAAAAACAATCTTGCAAACCAAACGGACCCTTAGGGATGACAAATTTGTGATGCTTGATTAGCAGAAGCCGATGATTGTTGTCCATTTGTTACCGTATTCTGTATGCAAACTCAAAACTTCATTACTTCAACATCATACTTTCATTTCATTTTAGTTCATACAGTAACTTCATAAACTATATTCTTAAGGAAGTGTTCTTTACGTTTTGTTTAACTCAGGGGCTATTTACTAAACGCTTATCCGACAAGTGCCTCCGGGTTACTTTACCCCCATTGAATGAACATAACAAGGATTGATAGTCTTACCCATTAAGAGCGATAAAAACGATTCATAGTCTTATCTGGTAAGTGAGAGTAACGACTTTTAACCGGTAAGCGATTACTGGATAAAAATGTACCATACAATGCCGTTTTAATGGACTAAAACCTTACCCGGTAAGTTGAGTGAAAGTGTTGACTCTTACCAGTAAACGCTTATCCGATAAGTGTTGGCTAAAGGAAACTTTACCATACGTAAAATGACTATCATAAGAGAAGTATAACGCTTCATGTCTTAACCTTCTTATACCTTGACTTGTTAGTTCCTCTCTTTTTATTATACCTTGACTTGTTAGTTCCTCTCTTTTTATTATACACTTATGTACAGTGGAGATGTATATGACAATTACAAGGTTTATTTATTTATTTGTTTTTTCTTATTAACCTGCATATCCAACCTGCTATGACAACTTGCTTCGCGGGTAGCCCGTAGTCACCACATTTGAATCTCCGTGCCTACAAGGGGATTTTTATTCCTCCTTAGATTTGAACTTGAGACTTTCAAACATTTTTAACCTTTGTAGCCTAAGCTCAAACCAAGGTTTATTCATTTATTTGGTATAGGGTACCCTTCACTCGATGAGAAAATGAGTCCAATTCTAAAGGATCACACCTATGGGACTTAAGGAATAATCTAAAAAAAGAGAGGGAAAAATATTCATATTAAATAAAAATCAATAAAATAAGTAAATAAAAATGAAGCAGAAGAACTCAGATTCCAAATGAATAAGTTCAAACTTGAAAAATATTTTTCTGGTTCTCGAAAAATGAGGGGCAATGAACATTATGAACTGTTCCATAATAAAACTAGTTGTTGCTGATATCTTCTTCTCGGTTCCGTCAATATTATAGAGAAGTAAATATTGTAAATGCTGGTATCGTACTTCAAGTAGGCGATGACATTGCTCGTATTCATGGTCTTGATGAAGTAATGGTGGGTGAATTAGTAGAATTTGTAGAGGGTACAAAATGGACATTGCTCTTAATTTGCTGGATAGCGCCCCAACTTCAATTAGTTTCATTTTGATTATAGGGTAGAACCTGTAAATGCTTCTGCTACGAAAAAAAGGTTGTGATAAGAAACGCTCAAATTTTCGTGCTCTTGCTACGGTTAAACGATCCTCTTTGGATAATTCGTTCAAACCAAGAATTTTTTTATGGAAGTCGAATACAAACTGTGGTTCTATGGAAATAGTATTATAAAGTCCCAATTCTCTAGCAAATATAGCCCTTTTCATAATTTTTCTCCACAGTAGCATTCAAGTAATGCCCTAAAAGACGTTTACCCGGTCAGAGATGCTGTTATTTTAATGGTTCATGACACTGTCCGAGACGCTCATTTGGTAAGCTAATGATGGGATTCTTACTCGGTGAACGTAATGCTGACATAGATATACTATTATTCAGTTGGCACTTAACTTGTGTTGGTAAACGATTGTTATATCTTACTTATGATGATCTGAATTGGATAAAAAAAATATTCATTTTCATACCCTTTTCGCTCCCAACGTTGGTATAAAACAGAACATGTAGCTAAAGATTGAGTTTCGATGAGAATGAGAGTTATGATGGGAACGTGAGAATAAAACCTTTATATGTACTTTTATTTACAATATTTTTTTTTATCATCGTAACCACATTGGTTGGGGATGGGAACAAATGTTGATTTACAAGGGACTGGATACCTTCTCCTTTATTAGATGCATTTTTAAACTGTCAGTTGATGTATGGACAAAATAGACAATATCTAGTACAAAATTTTAACAAATTCATGCATATATAAGTGTTAAAATGTATGTAAAAATGATTGAAAGTGAAAATAAATGTAAATACAGGTAGTTGAAGGCAGATGAAGTTAGATCAGAAAATTAACTCATCCAGAGACTTGTAAGTATTTTAGAGACTGTTTGGTTGATTTTTCATTAAGTCATGTATCGCTTAAACTGTCTTTGTAGATTAATCTATCTGTATTGATTGAAAAAGTTTTTGTTAGACAGTATCATAGACAGAAGAATCGTGTTTTTTATTTGGGAATGATAAATTTGGAAACAATTAAGCTTTCTACATAAAGCTCCTCTTAAAAACTTATTAAATAAACCAATTTTTTTATTATTAAACCATTATCAAACAGACATGTAGATCTGAACAAATAAGCTCTGAATCCATTAAAACAGAGCTGGGCTTTAACTAAAGTTGGATCATACAGGCCCAACTCATCACGCCTCTCTGGCTCAGTGTAAATTGGCCCATTAGAAGAGGCCCATTAAACATCCATTTGGGTTTTGCGATAAACCGTCGAGAGAAGTTGTGGCGCGATAATGGTGATTTGGTGAAGTTCTTAAAACCCAACAAAACCGTGGTGATCCTTAACGGCCGTTTCGCCGGTCGGAAGGGAGTCATCGTACGATCATTCGATACGATCACTCGTCGCCGGAATCTCTAAGTACCCGAAGAAAGTGATTCGGAAGGATTCTGCAAAGAAGACCGCCAAAAAGTCGCGCGTGAAAGCGTTCATCAAACTCGTCAATTTATAACCACATCATGCCTACACGTACACTCTCGATGTAGTTCTGAGAGACGTCGTCACCGTCGATGCTCTCCAGTCTCGTGATAAGAAAGTTACTGCTGCTAAGGAGACTAAGGCTCGGCTCGAGGAGCGGTTTAAGACTGGGAACAACAGGTGGTTCTTCTCGAAGCTACGTTTCTGAAACGAACAGGTTGTTCTTCTCGTTTCTAGATTTATCTGTTGTTTGATGATTTAGTTGCTTATAAGTTTTCTAGTCATTAGTTAAATTTTGCTGCTATATTATCGTTTATGTGATTTCAATTTCAATTTTGTTTATGATCTATATGGCTATTGCATCTCATTTATCTGCGATTTGGTGAACTTTGTGTTAATTTTGCTCGATAATTCAGGCGATGTTTCTTATTACCGGATTGAAATATATCGCTCTATTTGGGGTTTTAGATCTAAGGTTGGCAGTGAATGTTGCATTTCATGTTACGAATAGGTTTATCCTGGAAATCACGAAGTAATTGCTACTACTGTTGAATGTTCTTGGCTTAGAAGTTAGGATTTCTGTTTAAGCTTTTCAAACTACTTTCCTATTATGTATGTGGCTTAAGGATTTATATGTTCATATGGTGTGTAGATACGACCAACTACATCGTTTGTTTGGAACTCAAATTCATATTTGTTTAGTAATTCAAAGGGAAGATCATCCTTCAAATAGCTTGTTTTTAGTTCCTTTTGGGGGCCTAGGAACCTTCCTTTCGTGTGAAATTGACCACAATAGCCAATCTGTCCACCTCTATTTACTTTTTAAGGCAATTGTCATTTTATTTACTTAAGGATCAACATTTGCGTAAAGACTTTACATAAGCATCCCCATTTGCATAAAGATTTTTTTTGTTAATCTGGAAATAGGCTTTATGAAAATGCTTAAACTCCGATTAATATAAGAATTTGGTTCAGAAAATGACTAAAAAGTGAATTTGATTGGAAAGATCGACTATTTTGGTCAATTTCCCATCTTTTGTTCACCCTGTCAACCTTCCTGCCCGACGGCTGCAGCCTGCAGGCACTTCTATTGACTTGACTTCACTGCAAGATATTGATCCTTGAGACTAACAAAACACAAAAGTCAAATTGATATTGATTTTAAGTTGATAAGGTGGGAGGCCACATGTAGATTTTATAAGATTATTCGAAGGAAAAATGAAGTTTTGTGGTCATTTTTGCTATGTTCGTAGGTGATAGGCTGCAGCTTGAAGTAGTAATTCTGTCTAATGATATCCTTGACTTCTATGTGTAAAGAAGATAAACTTGGGTACTTGATGCTTTGGATTAGGAGGCTCCCTTGGTATTATCGCTCTTTGTTGTCGATACTGCCGATTTCTCTTAAGGGAAAAGCTTCGCCTAGTTTGAGCATGTGTGACTGTAGACTCGGACCTGTGGACTTGGTTGATCAAAGGTTAGACATCACAATTACTTAGGAACCGATACAAATATTGACCCAGTAACACAAAAGACATACACAACATCTAATAGTTGTATCTTTTTGGTGCCGAGTTAAGTTTTTCTAGAGATTTTGACTTTAGATGCTCTATTTTAAAACAATATAGCATATTTGTTGGAGATGGTCTGATACCAACTTCTAGTGCATAATTCCACTTCCATTGGATTAGGAGGCTCAGGGTTAACCGTTCAAACCTTGGTTGTCAATTATGCCAATTTCTCAATTCGAAAGCTTTGCCTTGTTTGAGCATGTGTGACTGTAGACTCGGACCCATGGACTGAATTGATCAAAGGGGATATCACGATTCACAAGTACTTAAGAACAGGAAAAGTAGGTGCAAACGATAGGATAACAACAAACCCGTAATTTGATGACTTCAAATTCCCATGCTTTTCTGTAGCTGTTCTGTAGGATTAGTGATATCGACAGAATAACAATGAACATGAAAAGAGGGAGAGGAAGATAACATCTTCATTCCAGCTAAACGTACTTCCAGAACAACCCAAATTAAACATTTTGTTTTGTAGATATAGATCATGCCTTACACTGTGTTCTCGAGTCCTTTTTAACAAACGGATGTCATGGAAAGTAGGGAGGAGAGAAAAATCTCGTGTTCTCGAGTTTTTTAGGAGGTTAAAAATGGAAAATGAAGGAAAATAATGCTGATTTTCCAACCAAAACTTTCCTTCCAAATGTGGGAGGAAAAGGGGAAGGAACGAAATAGTAACAACTATAAATATTTATTAAATTACACATCTATCCATCAAATACAATCTCCTTTCAATCTTTTTCAAATAAATAATTTTCTTTTTTTTTCTTGCGTAATTCGAGAACACAACGTTATGGCTCCTTATAGATCACTGGTTTAAGTCTACACTGTAGATTTTCCTCTTGGTTATTATTTTCAGGGCCCTACTGGATTAATCGGAATCGGATATCCTTTCTTAAAAAACCTGCTGTCATGTGTGCAAGATTTCTACAGATGCAAGTGCAATAGCAACTGCATGTTTGTTGTAAGACTTCTTTTGTGGGTCATATATTGGGTGGCTCATGTTCTGCAAATGGATCTCTTAACTGTTGAGAAGGTTGCCCAACTCTTCCAAGGATTTCTGGGTTGCTGACACTTCAATGCATTTTCCTAATAGAAATTGAACACCCCTCTAAATCACGAAGTCCAAAAAACTGAATAAAACCAAACAAACCCAGTAAAATCCATTCGGAAAAGAGGTCTGAACGCTGGATAGCAGTAGACCTTTCCTCTACCTCAGGAGGTAAAGGGGTTGCTTTTGAGAGACCCCGACTTGTTTTATATCAATGTATTGACTTGGGGGATGTTTGATGTAGGGGTCGTCTACCAATTACCTGCAAGAGTCACCACTCTTATTTACCTTATAAGGTAACATTCCTGCCATCAAATTGGATTAATGGTAAACATTTATAACCTGGTGAGGTAATTAAACCAGTTTCCATTTACCAAAGTAAGTTTTTAGTAAAAGACCTCTAACTCTTACAGGGTAAGAGGTGCTTACCGAGTAAGAAGGGATGTTTTTTGACAACACAATGGCCCACAAATATATTGATTGAGATGTTGACCTAGTAAGGAAGTAGTTGCTTTCTAAGGACTAGTGCACAAATCAATGCTTACCTAGACCAAACCTCGTAAATTTTATCCGGGTTCTATTGTTACGCGGTTAGCGCTTACCCAATCTTTATCGATGAATAGCTCATTAGTTGGCCGAACATGAAATAGGAATTTTAGAAAGCTTGTTGCATTAATTGGCGATTTTGATTCATCGTTGTAAACAATAGTAACAAAAGAGAAATCGTTAGATTGGGATTCATTTTGTCTGAACATGTATACTATTATGATGGAGATGGAATATTTAGTAGAATTAGATGCAGAGATTATCCGAATAACATTTATTGAGGATTGGTTGAACCTAACCTTGATTAGGTGTAGACTTTTGTACACAAAAAGGGACCCCAACATTAGTTACGATTGACGTTACGTTTAGGGAAGCAAATGGGGTTGCTCAACGGGTTTGAACATGATGGATGGACTTGAACCCGATTGCCCTTTTGAAAATATTAAATTTAAAGAGGGAACTCTTTGTCAGTTGTTGAATAATTTGGTGCATAATGATTAAGAAGCTCTCATGATATAGTGCAAAATGAAATATAATTGTTTGGTAATTATTTACAATGAAATTAGGGCCTTTAATGGTTAAGGGAGACATATGGTACAAAATCATTTGAAGGTTTTAGAACTATTAAGATGCGGACTTTTTTTTTGCCAAACAAGATTCACTTATATTAAGAGGTAAACAAACAACCCTTAAAAAATAATTTTAAAAGGCTGAAACAAGCCAATAATTAAATTTAGCGACATAAAGAAAGAATAAGAATTTGTGAATCTGATCCCGTAGTCTTTTCGAAATAAACCACATAGAGCATCTTTAAAAGATCTTCTATAAGAAAGAAAAAAGAGGTAAGTTTTTACTTTAAAAGATTCTTGAACGTATTCTATTGATTTAAAAATAGCGGTTTTTATATTTATAGAACTCATTAATTAGTCTGTGAGAGAAATATATTTTTTATTATTATAAAAAATTTAAAATTAAATTTTAGATAAGAGAGATAATATTTTATTAAATATATAACGTGTTTTTAATAATATAATTAAAATATTATAAGTCTTTAAAAATGAAGATTTTGGATTTGATTTTTTATTTTAAAGAATTTTTTCTGAAAATCTGTTGACGAAAGGCCAGACTAGGATGGCTTATTCGGGGATTTCCTTGGCTCGTTAAGGATAGACATGGCAACGGGGTGGGGTCGGGGAAAGTTTTGTAATCCCCGGCCTCGGTCCCACTTTTTAGTAACAACCCCTGACCCTGGCCCCGGTCCGTGCCTAGTACGGGGATTAACATCCCGTCCCGGTCAAACCCCTGTTAGTTTGAGTCTATCAGGGATCCCCGATCTCGGGACCTTTTTTAGCGGGGAATTATCGGCCCCATTCGAGTCGGTGGGTCGGGTTCCTCACCAGATCGAAACAAATCATCATCTTTAGTTAAGGGCCATCCCCAAATATCCAACAATCAACTCAAAACTGATAAGAACATGTGACAATAAAAGAGAAATTATTAAACCATTCTAAAAAAGGAAAAAAGGAAAATAATCAATCCATGTACATAAAATTAAAATGTATTAAACACATCATTTATTATTATTATTATTATTAACAAACAAATATCTAAAAAAATATCAAAGCTCCTCAATCATAAATCGTTATCATCTTGGCTTGCTTTAGAAGCAGGCATCCAACACGCAACAGCAACATAGTGCAGCACAACTGTAATTAACACAAACACATCTATTAGTCCATAGCTTAATAAGATTCTCTTTAATACTAATTTAATGATATAAAAATGACTTATTTAGTTAACAGAGAGCTTTATGTAGAAAGATACGTTTTTTCCAAACCTCACTTTCCAATTAAGAAAAACGCTTTTTCACATATGAAAAAAAAAAATGTGTTTCTTAGTTGGAAAGAATATGTACAGAAAAATCTATCTTTTTGCATAAAGCTTCCTAGTTTATAAAAGGACAAATTACATGAAAAAATAACATATTTTAACTTAATTTTATTTTGGTACCTAAGATGTAAAGTTTTAAAGCTCCTATTTTAGTACCTAACAAAGTTTTAAAGCTTCTATTTTGGTATCTGGTTAATGCTTCAACAAATAATACTGAGTTGAATACCACACCACTCGTCACATTAACATGGTAACTAGATACTACTTCAATCAATTACTTAAATGTTTAAAACTTTACATCTTAGGTATCAAAATGGACGTTTTAAGAGTGTGTTACTTAAAACAAGAATCAAGTTAAAAGTATATTAATTTTTCATGCAATTTGTTCTTTATAAAATAAGTTACTTTGTATATCATTAAGCTACTACTAAATCCATCTATTAAAAAACTAACTAAAATAAAAAATATTCTTAATCCATATAGATAAATTAATCTATTCAGATAAATTAATCAATACAAAGGGCCCAAAAGTCAAACATTCAACCATTATTTTTCAAAAAAATATAATAAAAAATTCAAAAAAAGAAGATTTAATAATTACCATCCTTTCCAGAAGCCATCGCCTCTGCTCTGAGTTTGTATCGGACCCTGGTTTTCAGATTTGGTAGCGGCGCCACCGTCCATCATCGGATAGCCGACCGGCGGTGGTGCCATCACATATGACGCTCCTTGTGGTGCAGGTGGATACGCAACTGCATCGCCATCGTTTCAAACACGATTAAAACCTCAAATTAACCAAACAATATAATCAACATCGTTTACTCCAAAAAAACTCACCTGGAATCTCGTTTTGATCGAATCGACTCATGATGATGATTCTGCTGCTGCTTACGATCACAAATTCAAGTGTGCAGAACAAAAATACACACAACTAACAGAGACAGATATAATATATATATATGTATGTATATATATATATATATATAGGGAGAGAGAGAGAGAGAGAGAAGAAGAAGAAGACAAGGTTTGATTTGTGGAGGTTTAAGGAAGGGGGCTTTGGAATGAGAACGATGAAAGTGGAGAAGGGGGTATTGTAGGTATATATAGAAAAACAGGGGGCGCGAAGTTTAACATGGGAAGGTAAATACGTTTGTATGGTCGGTCGGCGCCTCGGCGGATAGGTTGAGACCAAAAAAGACAACGTAACACGCTTAAGGAAGAGTCCTTAAATAACAATAAAACGCGTCACACGTGTACTCTTTTTTCTAAATTTCTTATTAAAGATAATTGTTACGTGGTTAAATTTGTAACCAAATTAAATGAATTCATTATATCACTCGGGGAGTAGGGTTCGATTTGAAAAATGATTATGGTGAGTGTCGGTGATTAGTATTACTAATATCATTTAATTTTGATGAGATTAATTTGTTGATCAATGTAATCATGATAAATATCGAACAAATAAGGAAGGTGTAAAACGCACACTTATTTGAGTTTATTTTGATTTACCATGGGGGTCCGGGGGCAGCGCCCCCGGTGGCGGGGTCCAAGGGGCAGAGCCCCTGGCTGGGTTCGAGTTGCCAGGTCAGCTTGGAAATTTTTTATTCGGGTACATAGATTCATAACATCGATTCTCTGTTCGAGTTACTGAATTTTATCCGATTGAAATCGAAAACCAGAATTTCTAACAGTGAGTAGCAGATCTTTTAAAGGATTTTTGGTCTAGCGGTATATGAGTCATTAGTCTCTTAAGGAAGTCAAGAGTTCAAACCTCACCAAATTAAACATAGAATTTGTTTATCGACAAGTTTGATTCCTTGTTATGGGATTCTTTATCTTTGTTTTAAATCCTTGGGTTAAATAAAAAAATGGATTTTTGTTCAAGAATGAAATCTTATTGGAATGGATTCGAGCCTATAACCATGAGTTCCAATGCACGAGATCTTGTAGCGCTTACCAATCAATCACGGTTCTGACTAGCACTGATAGACCCCTATAGTATTAGTCTCGTCTGCTTGGCTAGTCGACACAAGTAATGCCCAAAGAGCATTCTTTTCTATTTTCATGTGATGGTGAGGAGGATGTGTGAGTTTATTTGTTCTATTTGTCATATATAAATATTATATACTTTAGAAGAAAGAAAAAAAAAAGAAATTTGGTAATTGGGTTGGAATTTGAATTTACTAGTTTTTGAGGGTTAAAATAGGAAATATATTTAAAGATGTGTCTGCAATTAAGGTAGAATGTATACAAATCTTACTTCCACTTAAAATGTCAAATTTAAATGGAAACAACTGTAGCGTTTTAAAAGGAGTGTTATGACAATTGTCGTGGTACACAATTCGTCTACGATGCCACATTAACCCCCCAAGCAACATCCGGTTTGCGGGCTGCTAGGTGATCAAAGTCGCTAAAGGAAGCTAGTAATTTTATTGTTTTTATCAATACTCAACTTCGTTGGTCTGGTCTCTTTATGACATGTTATTTGATCTTTTTTATACTTCTTTTTGAACCAATGATCCAATTAGAACCAACAGACTATAATCAGATATCAAATTGTAATCGGATCGAATCGGATCTAAAATTTCAACATCCAAATCGGATCGGTCTTCTTGGACGACAATCCAACATCCAATAAAATCGAACCGATCCAACCCAATGACCATCCAATTCCTCATCCAATTAATAACTATAATATAATTATTAACATTTTACAATATTTTTTAGTTGATATTTATGTATATTGTTTTTTAATAACTTAAGAAAATATATGAATAATTGGTTGAGTATTGGATCAAAAGATTGGAAAAATCCAATCCAATGGATAACCAATAGTAACATTCAATGGATGAAACCGATCTAATCCAATCATCCATTGGATTTGGATTGGATCGGATGTCCATTGTTAATCGGATCGGATCGGATGACAAAATCCAACATCCAATTAATGATTTGATCGGATCGGATCGAATCGGATCCACCTAAATCCATTGAATTTCAACCGATGAACACCCCTACCAATAATAATATTCGATGGTTTGGGTCAACTACTCCATAAATTTTTATGAAAGGAATGTGATTTGTTTCCTTTTCTTCTTCACATTTAAAGAATATTGAAAAGTATTGAAAATGGATGCTTCACATGGACTTTGTAAACTACATTTGACAAAAGAACCATTAAATACCAAGGTTATGAAGAAGAAAATAAGATTCATATCACATCATCATAATTTCAACTGTCTTGTTGATTCCTTTCTTAATCATCAAGTTTGGTTTACAAGATTTGATAAAATTTAAAAATTGCATTCCATTTTAATTTCTCCTTTGATTTAAAAAAAAAAGACGGTGGTGTTCAATTGATTTGAGCTTGGCCTCCAAAGGTTAAAAGTGTCTGAAGGTCCTAGGTTCGAATCTAAGAATAAATAAAAATCTCATTGTGTCCACGGAGGTTCAAATACGGTGACTCTGGGCTACCCGCGAAGCGGGTGGTCGCCCTAGGATTAGTCGGCTTGTATAGTGGGTTGGATATCCAGGTTAATAAAAAAACAGAACTAAGGGGGTGTTTGGGATTGCTTATTTTAGATGTTTTTTGACTTATTTCAGTCTGACACCGGTGATAAGCTAAATGCTAGTGTTTAAATGAGGAAAAATAAAACTGCTTATAGCGGTGCCAAACTTGTAATAAGCAGTTTTTGATAAGTTAATCTTTCTTGATTTATGAAAAACTGTTTATTATCAGTTTACCATTTTAACCCTGTTTTATGAATGTTTGTTAATTATTAATCTTATTAATATAAATTGTTAATCTTATTGAGATAAATTTTTGTCAAAGATATTATTATAAATGATGAAAAATAATTTTTTATATGTTAAAAAATCAAATAAGTCAATAATATGGAAGACTGTCCTTTTTGGTCATTTTACATATATAAGCAAAATTTGCCAAACACTAAAAAAAACTTATCAGCTTATTGTTTTTTGGTACCGCTATAAACTAATTCAAACACTTTTTACAAAATTATGGTTTGATACCACATAAGTTAATAAGCACTTTTAAAAAAAAAAAACATAAACTGTTTTAAATAAGCAATCTCAAACACCATCTAAAATAATGGGATTTGAGATTTCAATGAAATCCAATAAATATTGGATTTAGAAATCTTATGGGTAATTGTATTTCACGTGATTTCATATGATTTGTTTGTAACAATATTTTAAAATATGTTAAAAACATTAGTTTTATGTATTAATCAATTAATAAAAACTAATTTAATCATTTGTTATAATTACATACTTTGATGGAATCGAACGGTTAAGTAACAATTAAGGTTGTTTACATTAGTTTTAAGCTATTCAGATTCATATTATTTCATTTGTTAGCATTTATTTTCTATATCTGTAATCGGATTCAATTTGTCGCAACGTTGTAGACTTGTAGTTCATTTTGGGCCATTTTAGATCCCTCATGATCAACATTACCATGATGAGATCATTACAAATCCTACATAACCTTATGACGAATATAAAGTCGTTTTTTCATAACTCAGAAAGTAATGAATTTAATTATAATCTCATTTAACGTACAATCTCATCATTTTCTTTTCAAATATATAAACATAATCAGGTTATTTTTCAATCATGATACAATCACTCATCATATGATTGATTGAAACTTCAATATGATATTACTACACAAAAGTACAAACTGAATATGTACAAGAAAGCTGAGGTGTCTTGTATCCATCTAATATGTTTGTCGTTACCAATAATTCGCGATCTGCCGATTCTTGGCCTATTGGCATAAGGCATCTCTATGTTCAAGCCCGACCCTACTAGGGTCTTCTAAGAAACAGTCTTTTTGTATTTAGGCATATATGAGGTTTGTGTATATTATATCTGTTACATCAGCTAGACTTGGTTCATTTATATCATGGGTTCTTTTGTAGAGTAATTTAAGATCTATTTTAGAAAAAAATATAGAAAATCGGTTTTGGATTCCATATATTATCACACGGTATCAAAGTAAATGTCTATCATTCTAGAGACTTGACACTTTAGGGCACTATATGCTTGTCTAAGTCTTCCCTCGACACTCTGGGACAACTATGCCCATCTAGCCTCCGTTGACGGAAGGAGGCGTGTTAGAGTCCTACATCAGTTACACTTGAACCATTTCTCCTATGTGTGTGTGTGTATATATCTATAGACTTGGGATCCTGTAACACCCAGAGTTTTTCGTGAGACCCGTAAGACCAATTCTCAACCCTTGGATTAGATCTACAATCTGAATATTCATAATCACAAAATTGTCATGAGATTTCTCAATAATCACAAAATTGCCACCGTGCAACTTTAAACCATTAAATCTTTAGTTTATAAAGTTGATCAATGAACATAAATTGGTCTTACAGGTCTCACGAAAAACCCTTGGTCTCATGTGAACCCAACCCTATATATATATATATATATATATATATATATATATATGTGTGTGTGTGTGTGTGTGTGTGTGCACGCTGAAACCTATCCTTTTAGAGAGTAATTTAACAGGTTCCATATATTCTCACAATACCTCTAGATATATTGGTTTGGTTGGTTTTATTTATGTCAGAGCCTAACATTCATTGCAGACAGACACATAATCAAAAAAGGACAAAAACTGAATGGGTGTTCAGTCAAAGGTATTAAGCAGTAATCAATATGAATGAAAATAAAAGAAACTGTTTGGTTTTATATTGATTGCCTACAACAGATACTTATCAGGAATCTTACCTTCGAATGGGATATACTGAATCGATTTGATTCGGTTTTTATTGTATTTTATGTTGGAAAGCAACATTCGTGGCAGCTAAGACACATATAACACAAGCAAAAGGCACAAAAAACTGGTTATGATTGCCTTTAAAGAATACTTATTCAGGAATCTTGGGAACTAATCTGGGAATGCTATTCTTACATTACACGAATGATACAAGAAATCTACATAATCTACGTGGTTGTCTGTAAAAACAAATCGAAACAACTCACCAGAAAGAAGCTAACAATCCCGCATTCGAAGACCTCAACTATCAAAAAAACCAGGACCCGCACGTGACAGTAGTTCCTTGCCGGCATCCTCCCCCATCAGAATCATATCGTCATAAGCATACGCTCCTTTTCTAGAAGTTTCCAGTACTGAAATGAAGATCAAAACACCTTTAGAAACTAACGCTTATGGTAATTTGTCTTGGGAGATGTTTGGTTGATTTTCAGTTAAGTCATGTATGGATAAAGCTGTCTTTGTAGATTACTCTGTCTCTATAGATTGAGAAGGTTTTTGTTTGGGAGAGCTTTTTAATAGCCAATTTCTATATCATTAAGCCACTACCAAACAGTCATGTATAGCTGACCGAATAAGCTGTGAGTCACATTTCATTAAGTTGCTAAGAAAAAGGTCTTTAGTTACTATTTAGTGTAAGAAAGTTTCAAATGTCCTATTTTATGTAACAAAGGTTCAAATTTTCATTTTTTTCAGCCATTTTGACAGTCTGGTAACATTTGATGACATGGGTGTCATGTCAAGTTTATCATCCACTTTGCTGTAAATTTTTCTTAAACAAACATCCATGTCGTCAAATGTTCAAGATCTGCAAATTACTGGTCAAAATAGGTACAAAATAATAGGACTTCAACCAAACTTTATTGCATTTTGATGCATTTTGCTTTAACTGTTTTTATTAGGTTTTATTATACCTTTAGTTCCATCTGGTGAGGCCACCAACCCTCTAAAGAGGCAATTACCATCCTCATCTCTACAAGCATATCCAGCTATGGGTGTCCTACAAGATCCATCAAGTGTCAATAGGAATGCCCTCTCACATGCAACTGCTAATCTTGTTTCTTCATGGTTCAACTTTGCTATGTAATTAGCCTGCAAGGTGGAATAACGTTCGGCATAAGTATTTCATGTTACATTCCCACCTCAGCTAGATATGAACCATCAAAACTGTATACATATATATATATATAGAGAGAGAGGGGGGGGGGAGGTTTAGGGGAAAATCCCCCAAAAAATTAAAAACTGAGGAACACCCTGATAACAAGTATGGGGGGAGGCCTAAAGTCTTTCACGTTGACCCGGCACGACATAGCGTTTGCTGTGAATCAAGTCTTTCAGTTTATGCATGCTCCTCGACAAGCACATCTATAAGCTGTCAAAAGAAGACTTGATACTAAGAGAACTATTTGYGATGGGTTCTTCTACCCAAATAACTCCTATGCAGATGGGGCTRGAGATCCAGACACCAGCTCCTGCTCTGCGTGTAAAGTAAGACAATGAAAAAGAAGGCTTCGCTTTGTTGCCACTGCCGCTGTCTTCGGGTGAAATATCATTTTACTAGTGCCGGTAATGGAGTCTTTCTAGATAAGACCGAGGCTTTTGATAGCAATATGGGGGAAGTTCCCATCWGGCAACAACGGTTCTGCCTGACCCTACTTAAGCATGCATATTATGTCAGTGAAGACTTGGTGTGAAGCCTTGGAGCTTACGTTAGAAGAGCAAAAGGCCGGGGGCTAGGGTGAGCTGAGGGGGGGGGGGAACAGCGTAAGTCCATTAATCTGCACGATATGCATATGTACATACAAGTAATTGAAGTTGTTTCCTGGTTTCTATGCATGTGTGCATGTTATGCACATGTGTATACCTGACCATATATACCTCCCCTTTCTCTACAAGGGATTTTAAATAGAGATTTAGGTCTATGTGAAAGGAGGGGTTGATTTAGTTTCAACATATATGTTAACATATGACATATCAAGTGAGTTGTATCCAATGGGTGATCTTGTTATATATTACTATTTCACCTTACAATCAACATCACAGCTGCATCATTATTAAACCAAACCAAACGAACCCAGTATATCCCATCCGGAGGTGGGAAGGGTAAGATGTATGCAATAATGCAGACATGACCTCTACCCGCATCTACCCCAAAGAGAGTGAAGACCCCGGCTTGTGATAAGTGTGACAAAACATAAATATATAAATCAATCAAACAATCAAATGAAAACATGAGGTTTATGTTGATTTCTTCGCGTTTGCAATCACCTCAAGTTTAGGACCTGGGAAGCAGTATGCAGAGCATTGAGAGTAAATTTAGCAGAACTATCCAATGTAGATACTCAGAAGCAGCCATAAATCCAAACGACAAAAGGATCCAAGGGGATAACAAAACCAGAAATGAAGGCAATCATATGGTAAAGAAGAGATTAGTAACATACCATCTTATCGTCATCACTTCGACAAGCTATCCCAATTGCACCTTGTGCAACAGCTGGAAGCATGTCGTCGATAGAAAGAATGGCACTCACATGCTCAGTCATACTTAAGCGTTTGAGTCCAGCTAATGCTAATAATGTAGCTTGGACGACCCCTTCATTTAGTTTCTTTAACCTAGTCTGCACGTTGCCTCGAAAATTTTCCAGCACCTACCATCGATTTTAATCAAACCATATTAGGGTAAGCAACATAAGAGGATACTAGCAAAGCCAGGTAACTACATCACAACTAATATAGATATACCAAAGGGCCATTGGCCTAGTGGTACACGGGGTTTACCAGTAGAGCCCAGCCTCTAAGGAGTTCAAGGGTTCAAACCTCAGTTTGTTGAGGAGTGTATGTGAGTATTTGTTGTATATAAATATATATACTTCAAAACAAAGCCAAAGCAGACATTCCAGACATTAATTAGGCAGCAACAACAAAGCTGAATTCCATAAGAAAATAAATGAATCATATCACATGCTATACTTACAGAAAGTGATGGATATCTGTTAAGTAGTTGAGACTTCCTTCGGAGTGATGCAGTACCAACAACACTTCCAGCTGGAAGATCAGCTAATGAACTTGCATTCAATGAAATAAAAGCATCACGGACGTCCTCACGAGGAAGATTGCAGGGCAAAATAGTTTTCTCGGGCAAATAAGTAGGAACATCTTTCATTGAATGAACAGCAATGTCGATTTCACTATTTAGAAGCGCCTCATCTATTTCTTTAGTGAACAAACCCTTCCCACCAATATCTGCAAGAGGTTGACTCAATATTTTATCACCTGTTGTTTTAATCACCACAATCTGAATAGCCCCCTCTTCTGCCAACTCGCTACTAGTAGCCATGAGTTTATCACGTGTCTCATAAGCTTGTGCAAGGGCTAATGGGCTGTTCTACACAAGAAATATAAACCAATTCCCATGAGACAGCTGATAGATCAGGACAAAAAACAGCATCAGCAAAATGCACACGCCAAAACGCATACATCAACGTATAGAGAATTCAGCATTCATGGTCAAATTGGGAAAATGCTAACAACAACAAAGAAGCAATTCATGGATGTACAGATTCACAGTTCCACATTTCTGTTGAAGAGTCTGTAATTAAGGTACTTAAGGTATTATAATCAATATACTATCTCTGTTGGTCTCTCCATGATTCTAAATACCGTTGATTGCAAATGAACACAATGAATGCTTCCAGAATTGCATTACTCACAAATTTCTACAACCATAAGATACAAACACTGATGAAGCCATGAAGGTACAGCAATGATTACATAAAATGATCAAACGAACCATAAGCCACAAGATTCATCTCTTAACCATATTCTAGTAAATCATCAGTTAATTCCTCCAGAACAATAAACAACCAACAGAAACATTTCGAAAAAATTCAAAGCCATAACACCATAACAATTAAGTGTATGAAATCAAAAAACATCAATGTACCATCTCTGTTGGTCTCTTCATGATTCTAATTAGCGTTAATTGCAAATGAACACAACGAATGCTTCCAGAATCGCGTTACTGACAAATTTCTTACAAACATAAACTACAACACTGATGAAGGTACACCAATGATTACTTGAAACGATCAAACGAACATAAAACACAAGATTCAGCTTTTAACCTTATCCTAGTAAATCATTTCGAAACAATTTAAAGCCACAACACATAACAGTTAGAAATACGAAATAAAAAAAATCACCGGCAATGAAACAATTAAACAGTACCTTCCTCTGGTGCCAATTCGGATAAGCGCGACCTTCGTCTGCGTCTGTTGCTCAACGGCAACAGAAGCCTTAACCACCGTCAGTTTCCGGCGTTGACATAGCACCTGAGATTTAAGGCACGGTAGAGAAAATCCAGTAGCGGAAACAGATCTGGAGCTGAAATTAGCAGAAATTAGGGCTTGATTCGAGGGATTCAAGGTCTTCATCGAGAAAGATTTGGGGGAGAAAGAGATCGGTAGCAGATGTCGTTGAGGATACGGGTTTAACGCTTTAGTCACGCCGTCGGCTTATCCTCCAGCTCGTCAAGTAATCTGGCCACGTCAGCTGCGTCCCATTCGTAAAAGGATAGTAATGGGACCCACAATTGTCCAGTTGGCAACTTTGAAATGGGCCGGCATCAAAGCCCACTTGTCCAACATATAATGATTCGGTCAATAAGACAACTTCAGGACTTGCACCTTATTCATTCATCCCAACATCATTATTTGATACCCATTTTTAATCATATAAAAAAATGACTTATTTAATACGTTTTTATAAAAACTTGCAGAAAACCAAGCTTTTTCAAACCAACCCTCCCGATTAAAGAATACGCTTATTCCATTCTCAATCTGTCTTTAAGAGATTAATCCACACAAATAACTTTATTTATTCAGAAAACCCATTCAACAGGAGTCTTTATAGTAGCTTATGGGCCGGATTGGTGCACATAGCAAATATGGGTTCGAAATGGCTAAGCCCAGTCCGTTGTAATTGGGTTCAGTGGCCCATAACGTTTGAAATGGGCCATATTACCATCTTCTGATCTGAGGAGAACAAAGGGTTGAAAAAAGCAAAGTATGTTGTGAACTAGATACTGAAATAATTATAATATAACCGCAGATAAATTTGATGAAAATACAACTTAATCTCTTCTTATTTCTACCCTGTATAATGTAATTTAAAATCTTTAGTTTGGTATCTCAAATGTAACATCTCAATATTTAAATAAAAACATATAGAAAATCTTCAGTTGGGTTCACGTCAGACCAACCTGTTTTCGTGAGACCATCTTTTTACACTTGAAAATTCACCACAAAACGCTGTGAAGGTAAAAGAAAGCCGAACCTTCACAGCAAAAACACTGTGAAGGTTACCTTCACAACGTTTAGTTGTGAAGTTTCAAGTGCAAAAAAGTGGTCTCACGGGTCTCACGAAAACAGACTGGTCTCACGTGA
>NC_037529.1:70019168-70033149 GCF_001531365.2 Cynara cardunculus var. scolymus
TAAATAGAGAGAGAGAGAAGGTTTACTATGCAAACCATGTTATTTGTACAAACCGTACAAAACTCATTCAACCAATCATAATTTTTCATTTTGTTCATTTTTTTGTAATTATGAGAAGTTGTTTAATCATTTTTATTGTGAAGGGTGTTAATCATGGATATTATCATCTTCATTATATTAATTTTAAAGAAATACATGAAACAATTTCATTAAAATTTCATAACTATTATATGAAACAATTTTATAATCATATATGAAACAATTCATCAAAAAAGTATTATATGAAACAAATTTATAAAATTAAAGAATAAATTGATGGATAAGGGTATTTTGTACGATTTATACAAATATAAGTGGTTTATACAATTTATACAAATATAAATGATTTATATTTGATACTGCTCTGTAGTATATATATGTATATATATTTATGAAGTAACATCGATCAGTTCAATTCATAAGGCGTGTTTTCTAATGAAACCCATATCTGAAGGTGGCTCGAATCTCGTGTCCTCCACCCACAATCCCAACTTTTATTTATTTTATTTAATTTAAAGTTAAAAAAAATATGTTGGATAAATGGGCATGTAATTTCTTTGATTTTAATAAATAAAAAAGATATTGAAAAGCGACCCAAAAACATTGACTTGGTCAACCTTACAAGTTACAGGAGCCTTGATGGCAACGTTGTTGACAGCAGGGGAAGGGCATCATGATGCATATTTTGGCTTTTACTTTATAAATTTTATTTATTATTTATTATTTACTATTTATTTATGAATTGAATTATATGTGGGACCACTTAATGCCCCGTGAAGGTAGGAATTGATAGATACCCCAACGGTCAAATTATTGTGGTTGCCAAAAAGTAAATTATATGTAAAAGTAAAAGTAAAACCTTTTGCAAGCAACTCTATTTCCCAATGCATCATATCCTCTTCTATCTTTGCCTTTTAACCCACAAAATCCTCTTAAACCCCTTTATATCTTTTCTCTTACTTCTACATAACTCGGCTTATAAGCAAGTATTTGTTTGTTTATTTTTTAATAGTTTTATTAATATGTAATTTTTGTTTGGCAAAAAAAAATTTATCTCTTAATGGTTCTAAAACTCTCTGAATGATTTTATATCATGAGTCTCCCTTAACCATTCAGCACCCTAATTTAATTGTAAACAATTATATTTCATTTTGCACTATATCATGAGAGTCTTTTAATCATTCTGACCACTTAATCATTGAGCAACTGTCAAACAGCCCCTAACTTGACTAATTTTTAAAGTTTTGTAAAACAGTCAGGAAAATCCTCAATAACTTTACCTGATTTGAATCAATAACCTATGAGGAAAATCCTTAAAACCCAAGACTCATCGTTAGTTGAGCTAACCTCACGAGTTTTAAACCCCTTTATATGTTATTTGTACTCTTCTTTATTAGCTATTTTTAGATGTATTTGTTAAGAGTTATATTATCGGTTAACTTTGTATCGTTTATTTCCAATATATGTTGGAGAGAAATTTAATTTGATTCCATATTTTATTATATGGTATCAGAAATCAAGGTTTACCACTCTAAAGACTCAAAACGTGTATAGAATATGTATCACGTACGTGATACGTCTGCCCAAACCCACCAAGCAAAGACTTTGATGGGGGGTCTAGCTCAATTATCTAATCTGAATATGTTATTAAGGTGACGGAACTAGTGTAGTTGACTTTGCAACCGATCCATCATAAATGTTTTGAACTCAAATGCCAAACCACTAAACAAGGTCGAAAGCAAAAACGAGCGTTGTTTCTACTGAATCTCTTGTTTCAAATTCCATTTAAAAAACCCGTGATAATGGCGATGAAAATGAATACAAATAGGAAAACGATGTACAATGCATATAATAGTCTACAATGAATCTTTTTCCGTTCAAATGTCAGAACCGATAATAAACAATAATAATAATTAATAACAATAATAGCAATAAAAAAAGTGGTGGTACGATTCATGTTCAAGTGCTTGGGTTGCCATCCAAAGAGGGGAACCACGTTACAATGACACATCATCCCCCCAACCACACCCCTTATATTCATAATTATTACTTCCGCAATCTTTTAAATCTTTAAATAAATAATTTAAAATATTTTTATTTTTTATTTTTTTAATTATTAAAAAATAATAAGAAATGGGTTTGATGATAAAATAATAATGTCTTCTGAAAAGACTTTGTTTTTTTTGATGAAATTTTTTGAGCAAATTGATTATTACGTTTTCGTGTTCATGATTTATAAATAAATAATTTAAGGTATTTATAACACTTTTTTAATTATTAAAAAATATTTTTTTTTGAAAGTATATAATATTATATGTAACAAATAAACTCATACATCTTCCTTATATTTGATGAGTAATGAACTTTTGACTTCTTAAAAGGCTAAAAACTCACATACTGTTAAATTAAAAGTCTTTTGGTTATTAAAGAAATGGAAATAAGAAATGAGTTTTGAGTTTTGATGAAAGCATAAAGATGTCCTTTGGAATACTTATTTAATAAAAAAAATTATCAAATTAAATATTTTATGTTTTGAGGTTGTTTGTTTACCTCTTAACACTTTCATTAAGAAGCAATCTCTGAATCGTTAAGAAGTAAATCTTGTTTGGTAGAAAAAATGTCTCTTAATGGTTCTAAAACTTTCTGGATGATTTTGTATCATGAGCCTCATTTAACCATTCAGCGTTCTAATTTCATTGTAAACAATTATCAAACAATTATATTTCAATTTGTACTATATTATGAAAGTCTCTTAATCATTCTAATCACTTAATAATCATGCATTAAAACCGTTCAGCAAG
This sequence comes from Cynara cardunculus var. scolymus, assembly GCF_001531365.2. Classification (NCBI taxonomy): domain Eukaryota; kingdom Viridiplantae; phylum Streptophyta; class Magnoliopsida; order Asterales; family Asteraceae; genus Cynara; species Cynara cardunculus. Next base: position 70,022,009 of record NC_037529.1, read on the forward strand.
TGCCAAACAGCCCTTATGATGGTTATATGTCGTGTTACCAAGGTCATCGTTTCAAAAGAATACAATGCTTGGGGGCTTATAAAGTATATACTTCGATTTTCTTGTGCTATAACTTTAGCTGGCTTAAAGAACGCTGGTTTTAAGAATGAGTGGTTCCCTTTCTCCAACCTGATAACAGACAACTAATGCGTTCCACTTATTGAACAAGGTTCTATGGTCGGTCTGTGACCCCAGGATACAGAATAATGATTTCAAATAAAATATGTTTCAAGAAGAAATTAAAAAAGTAAGTATTGTAATTTGGTAATTTTGAAATTGTAGAACTAAAACAAACTTTGAACTTTCTCTTTTTAGACATCAAACTTTATGTTTTTTGCAGGAAAGCACAAAATCTTGGTAATGGACAAATAATCAAACCCATTACCCATCTTTACACTTTGTACTTTATTTTTTGAAGTAATAGTTTATATCACTTTACCACTTTTTTTTATATTTATTTTTACATTTTGGTAATGGATGGTTGTACTTTAAAGCAACAAGTATTATTGACCATGGGTAAAAACTGTAAAAGGAAGATACTTTCGGGGTGAAAGTGTAAAAGAAACAAGATTCCGCTATATCGAATAAGGGTCAATTTTCAAAATGTTTATCGGATAATTGTTTACAGATATAATTTACTGTATCGATTGAGCTTGACAATATGAAGAATCTGACTGATAAGAGGAATGACAAGAACCTTGGTTACCCAGTAATCGTTTACCAAGTGTAAGATGTGTAACACCTTCAAATGTGGAAGAGCGACTAATTTAAAATTTTCATTAATACAACAAGGAAATGGTAGATTCATTTTCTATTAATCAATATTTGAATTACCTTGAATATTGAATTTAAAATCATCATCAACAAAAGATAGACAAAGTCTTGCATAAAGACTAAATTAAGATCGGGTGTTACTATAACCCAATAACCGTCGCTATCTCTAAATGTGGAAGACATCGACGATAAGTTAAAAACTTCTTATGCAACTATCTAGCACTCATCTCATCATGGTGTAGCTAGTACCATTTCCCACTGTGCAAACCTTTTCAAGAACGCTTCCTTTACTCCCAAAACATACACAAATAAACCCAAGAGAAGAAATGATAGTTTTTGGTGCAAAATGATCAAACCCTGGATTCAAAATACAAATATGTGATCTTCCTTCAACTTCTATGAACCCTAAAATCATGAAGTAAACTTTAATCATCTTTGTTACCATCTTAAGGAGCTTCCAAACACGAAACCATAGAATCAAGAATCGCTCAAATCGGAGTAAAAATGAATAAGTTGTGGTTAAAATGAGGAAAACCCAAAAAAAATTGCAGGTTAGGTCTCCACGCTAGTTTAAACCAGCCCAGTAATTTCAATGTCTAACGCTAGTTTTACCGCTAGTTTAAACAAGCCCCGAAACTAGCCCGAACCCAAAAATGTCTGCCACTAGTTTTGAAGTGAGTTTAACTCACTTGACAACTAGTTTGGCACTGTATTGTGTTTTTAAGCTGATTTGCAACCTCTCGAGTGATCAAAATTGCATCCAATGTCACTTAATGCCTTGGATAACCAACAACACAACTTTTCTTCATCCCAAATCTAGAATAACTCTTGATCCAAAAGCCACGAACATTCAGTAATAGTTGGACACTGACTGACTTGCTAAAATAAATCTACACTTTAAACGATTAACTGTAAAAATACAGGTGTTGCAAGACGCTTACCAACAATTTTTTGTGGTTGAAAATGTTTCATGATAGGGTAAGATGTGGTGATATTCATTGTCAGTAAACGATTATAAGGTAAGCATTTGGTAAGCGGCCTATAAAAACAATCATACGATCATATCATGAATCAACATATTGTATTTTTTATATATATATATATATTAGAAATTTATACCATAATATTTTTTTTAAAGTTAATGCAATATTATTAAGAGGTTAAGAGGTGAATCTTGTTTGGTAAAAAAAGTCTGGCTCTTAATGGTTCTAAAACCTTCTGAATGATTTTGTATCATGAGCATCCTTTAACCATTAAGAGCTTTAATTTCATTGTAAACAATTACCAAATAATTATATTTCATTTTGCAGTATATCATGAGAGCCTCTTAATCATTCTGCACCAAACCATTCAGCAACTGTCAAACATCCCCTTTATTTCACTCAGGTTAAGCTAGGTCAAAGGTAGACATACGTTAAGATAACCAACCTTGTAATTCTTTTGATGTGTTCTTGAATCTGAATCCACATAATGACTCAGAGCGCATTGAACCATCTCAAAAGTTGAATCAGAATAGCCAAATCAGCTAAAAAAAGTAAGAGTCTAAATCATTATATTTGGACTAAAATTTAAAACGTATATAACTGAGGTAAATGTTAAAAACATGTGTAGTTGGGCCCACGATTATTTGAGGTCATGTTTCTTATCTCGAATTGAAACACCCTCCAGCATGACCCTGCTGACTGAAAACTCGTGAGCGTACAAAGAAAAGCAATCAAGTTTTCTACCAGAAATATAAAGCAGAGTCGGCAAATATAAAAAAATTGAGCAAAGAAGTCAAAAGAATGAAAACACAAACCCAGTGCGATTATTTAATTAAGTTTAATCTTTTGTCGTGTCGTTTTAGATACCACGACGAAAGACATATGAAAATGACGTTTTTTTATTTATTGTTTTTGTAATCGATCGATTACCGTCCTTAAGTTTCGACTCCTACTTAGACACCTACCATTGAAAATAGTTTCTTCTTCGTATACGAGCATGACCCATGCCTGGTTTTGTGCTTAATTTAAGAAAATGATTAAGAGATGTTCATAATATATTATATAGAGAGAGACTTTAAATCATGTGAGACAAGACTGTTTTCGTGAGACACAATTTTTACATTTGAAACTTTATAGCAAAACACTATGAATGTAACATTCACCGTGTTTTTGCTGTGAAGATTCGGTTTTTTTTTTCCTCACAACATTTTGTTGTGAAGTTTCAAATGTAAAAATCGTGTCTCACGTGTTTTAAAGAAACAATTTTGTCTCACGTGAATCAAACCATATATATATATATATAGAGAGAGAGAGAGAGAGAGAGAGAGAGAGCTGGATTATTATACAACCTCTTACATTTGTACAACAAATACAACTCAATCTCAACCGTCCATTTAATTTGATGAATATGTAATTTCGTAAAAGTTTTGATTGTTTTCTAATATAAAGTATTAATCATAATTAATGAACTGTATTCGTCATTTTCATATATATTTCAATTTTTTAGGTTGCATTAATTGTACAAATGTAATAAGTTACATTTTGAATCAAACCGTTTGTTTTGAGAAGGAGAGAGAGGGGAAGGGGAGTAAAGATTAATTTAATATGGGTGGTAGCTGTGAAAGAAGATGGAGGATGGCAGTGGGTATTTTGGGTGGATTCCCATAACACATGCTCTCATGAACATCAACCGTCTCTTTCTCCATTACTACTTTTCCTTTTTTATTTGTTTCTAACAAAATAAATGCAATCTTTTTAATGCAATTTATATAACATTTCTTTAAAATAAAATAAAATAAAACCTTAATAGTTATTGGTTTAAAATCACAACTTAGACTGCTTTTTGGACAATAAATGTTTTTGTAATTATCAAAATTCTGCTTTTCATCCCTGTCTTTTCGGAATTGCAGGGAATATCATCAGGGTTTCAATTTGTTGCAGAAACCCTCCATAGACGTTGGAGCAGTTAGATGTTGTCGTTAAGTGAGGGGCATTTTAAGATTTTTGTTGGTTTTTCATTTGAAAATACGAGCGTACACGTAACTGACCATAAACCAGAGTCTTGATGTAAATATGAGTTTAAGGTTCGTCGGAGCAAATCCAAGGCGTCTTCATTGTTGTTGTTTTGATTAACCCCTCCCTCCTCCATTAAAGCAAAAGAAATCAATTTCGATTTTAAGGCATCTCAGTAGGTTTATGATGTTTTACAGTAGACAAGTGGGCTTGTTTGCAACGGTTCTTGCTTCCATTTTAGTTGTAAATAACTTGGGACAATGAACGACATTTTCATTTGCTTTCAATAACGATTAGCACGTTTTTGTTTTTAATTTTATACTGAGATCTCGATTTCAATCTTCTGATTTTACCCTTATGTTTGAATATGGGTCTACATTTACGTTAATCAAGTTGAACATGCGTTTGAATCCATCGTTACATATGTTCTTTTCTTGCTTTTTGTGTTTGAATTTAAGTAGAGGTGTGTTCCAGGAACGTCAGCACCCAAAGAAGTTGGGGGCAGGGGGGCCACATAAGGGTGGGCAGGGTTAAGTTATCTTTCCTTATTATTTTCCATATAGAAGAGGAACGGACTTATAGTGGTGCATACGGTGGCACGTGCCACCGTATTATTCCACCATCGAAGGGTAAAAAAATTTAGGCTTGTGAAAGGTGTAACCATATTAATTTGTTATATGTCATCGTATGTATTTTGAAACTACAATGAGAAAAAGTTTTATTTTGTAGAGTTGGTTTGCAAGGCTTTTATTCTATCTCATACCCAAATCGAATTCTATTAGTGTCATTTTTTTAGTCAAATAGTGCCACCGTTTGAAGAAAAAAAACCTAGGTCCGTTCCTGTTCCTGGGCGACCATCTGTTTCACGGGTAGCTCGAAGTCATCGCATTTGAACCTCCATGGTCACAAGATTTTATTTTTATTTTTCTTTGGATTCGAACTTGGGACGTTCAAGCACTTTCAACCTTTGAAGCCCAAACTCAAATCAATCAAACACCACTCTTATGATTTTCGTTACATCGATATGTTCCAAATATAACGACATTTGAGCATTACTAGGGAATCACATATAAATAGAAAACAGTTTGATTATAAGAGTTTTTTGTTGGTTTTTATTTTTTAAACATTAAAAATAATAACTTGGTTTTAAACATAACGTTGAAATTAATGTGATTTGTATATATTTGAAAAAAAGAATCATTTAAAAAAAAAAAAAATCCAAGATAACATTAATGTTGATTTAATAAATGAAGTGTTTATTGAGCATAACTATTTATGATAAATGACATGTTAATTTTGTATATCATATTTAAATAATTGTTTATTAAATTATTATATTTATATATTTATATCTATATTATATTATAAAATATTTAATAAAAAATTTAAAACTTTTTTTTATGCGTGATAACTGTTTATTGATGTATATTACTTAAAATTCAATATCACAAGTAAATTATGCGTAATTACAACTAATAAAAGCTTCATGTTTGAATTCGTGTAACTAACTGCAAATAAACATAATCAAATACAAGATAAACATATCATTTTAAATATAAAAAACTTAAAATGTAATTAGAATAATCATTGACTTCTAACAAAATACTTAATTATTACTTTATAAAAAAATATATTATTAAACCAAAAATTAAAAAAAAAAGGAACTTAAAAAATACACCAAAAAACGAGAAATTTTAAATAGTTAGTTTTGGTACTAATATCAAATTTTTTTCAATTTTTATGAAATCTTCATAGTTATACTTTATTCAAAAATAAAAACATTATCATTTTCTCTAAACTACATAAAACCGTATTATAATATCGACTGAGACAAAAAAAAAACGAAAGATTAAAATCGAGATGTACCTCGCTATATTTTGCGATTACCATTCTAGTTATATTGTAACACAATTGACAAGAACTTTTAAAAACCATTCTATATGCATGAAGTATTGTTTATTAACGCATATTACTTAAATTTAAGATTACAAGTAAATTATGTATAAATATAACTTATTAAAGCTCTATTTTTTAATTTGTATAACTAACCGGAGATAAACATAATCAAATACAGGATAAACATCCCCTTTTAAATATAAAAAATTTAAAATATAATTAGGATAATCATTTAGTTATAACAGAATAATTCAATCTTAGCCGTTCATCTATTCTAATAAACATCTTATTTCATTTTATTTCCCTAATGTAAAACCAAGATCGTAATGAATGAATTTATCATTTTTCATATATATATATATATATATATATATATATATCTGAATTCATAATTAATGAATCAATATACTTGTTCATAAATGTTTCAATTATTTTCTAATATCAACATTAAGGGGTGTTTGGTTAGAGTTATTAAGTAGTAATCAACATTATTAGGAACGATGATAAAATTAACTGTTTGGTTTTACATAATATAATGGGTTCATTCCAGGGACGAACCCAATTTTTTTTTTAACAATAGCACCAGTTGACTAAAAGAAAAAAACTATTAGAAAAAAATTCAAACAGTAGCACCGTTTGACTATAGGAAACAAATGTATATAATTTTTATCAATCGGTGACACCATTTTGCTAGGAAAATGACACTTACATGATCCGAACTTGGGTCTCGGGTGGAATAAAAGTATTGTAAACCAACTTTACCAAATAAAACATGTTCTTATTGTAGTTCAAAATACATATGATGGCACACAACAGATTAATATGATTGCACATATTAATACTATGCATCACTATAGGTCCGTCACTGGTTCATTCCCTCGAAAACCTGAATTTTCGTTTCGGATTGTCCAATGATTTATTTGTTCCAAAAAATTATCCAATGAGTTATTTAACATGTTTTGGAATGTTCAAGGACTTATTTGTTCCAAAAAATTATCAAAAAACTTAATCATTCCAAACACTAAAATTCATTGAATTTTTTTTAGACTTTTTCCTATTATATATATATATATATATATATATATATATATATAATATAGTATAGTAGATTATATGTAAAAATCGTGGTAACGTGAGGCAGGAGATGAGATAGATGTAGGGAAAGGGAAACACGTGTTGGGGAAGGCGTAACCCACGAGCATGAGCAAAGCATTTAGATTGGGTACTAATTTTTGTCCCCAACTGCTTCTTTTGTTTCCCTCTCCCTTTGCCACGTGTCATCTACTGTCTACCCTCGCCCATCGCTTCACCCCCAATTTTTGCTTAAATTACGCACCTCACCCTTTTTTCTGTTGGTTATTGTCAGTCAAGTCACACCAAAGGACAACCCCATTCTCATAAATTCACCAAAACCCCCCACCATTTTCATTTTCATTTTCTATTTCCATCAAACCCCTCTATAAACCCCAAATCACGGACACCAGTTTCGATTTTTCATGGCAGTTGAAGCTCCTCCACATTCACATCTTTTCTCTCCTCAATTTCTATCCAACAGGTTTGTGTATCTTTGCGTTTTTCTTTTGCTCTTTGATTTGTTGATTTCTTATTGGAAATTTGGAGTTGTTTGTTAATTTTTTGTTTATTGATGTTGTTTAGAGAGATGATTGATCAAGGAAACAAGAATGTGTACGGAAACGATGCGAAATTTGGATATGGAATGGCGCAGATGGAGAATGGGATGTTTCCGATGTATGTTTCGAATGGAATGATGGATACGGTACCGGCGGTGGCTTTGAAGGCCGATAGTGGACTTACTTACAGTCTTCCGATTTCGAGGAAACGATCACGTGAATCGTCTTCGTTTGATCCCTCGGGTTTATCGTTTCCGAATGCTCAGTTTGTAGATCAGAATCAGGTGATGAACAATCAAAAAGGAGTGTTTACGTTTCTCGGCCAGGATGTTTCCATGCAGATCTATCAACAACAAATGGAGATTGATCGGTTTATCGCGAATCATGTATGAATTCATAACTTAATCCAACTGTTTTTTATTGTTTACGAATTCTCTTCATCTTAACGTCTCTAACTTGATAAAATCATACTGTTTTTGTCGCTAATCATGTATGAATCCAGTTGTTTTTATTGCCTATTAATTATGTTCATCTTAACGTGTTCTAATCAAAATCATACTGTTGAATCCATTACTTAATCCACTTGTTTTTATTGCTTACAAATTCTGTTCATCTTAACATGTTCTAATCAAATCATACTGTTGAATTCTTAATTTCTTTTCACAGACGGAGAAGGTGAGATCGGAGATCGAAGCAACGCGAAGGAGAAACTCGATGAGATTAATCGCAGCAGCCGAGGAAGGAATCAACAAACGACTGAGATCGAAAGAAGAGGAAATCATCAAAATAGGAAAGTTGAATTCTGTTTTAGAAGAAAAAGTAAAATCTCTAAGCGTCGAGAATCAGATATGGCAACAAATGGCTCAAACAAACGAAGCCACCGCCAACGCTCTACGTCGCAATCTCCATCGAATACTAACACAAATTCAACAACAACAGCAAAACGGTTGGGCAGATAAAACCACCGTCGACGACGTTCAATCCTGTTGCGGAAGCAATTACGATGAAGAACACCACCACCACCAACCGGCGCCGTTAACGGCGGAAGGAGTAACCGTAACAACAACAAAGAAATTAAACGAAGGAAATGATGTTGATTCTCAGTACTGTCGAAGCAGCAGCAGTAGCGACAACAATGGCAGGAAACTGAAGAGATGGTGCAGAAATTGTGGGAAAATGGAGTCATGCGTATTACTGCTTCCCTGCAGACATCTGTGCATCTGTTCTGTGTGTGAATCCGCCATTAACGTCTGCCCAATCTGTAAATCTTCAAAAAACGCCAGTGTACATGTTAATATGAGTTGATAATCTTGACAGAGATAAGTTTGTCCTTCTTACCAACAAATACGTACGTCCTCTCCTATTCGACTCTTTCCCCCAAATAAAATATTATTTAATTATTATTGATTTTTAAATGTGGGTTGTGGGTGGATCAAATCTGGTTGCCGTCGTGGGTAATTATTCTTTTCCACACCTATTTTCATACAAGTCTTTATTAGGTGGTCACTATCAGTTGCAGGAATTTGGTTGGATGGTTACACATTAATCCATTACAAAACTTGCAATTATTATACTACTCTTCTTTTACACCATTATCTTTTCCACAATGGTTTTTTTGGTGTTATCATACAAGTCTCATTGACTTAGAAGACTTTTGTGTTTCAGGTGTGTTTCACATTTGGTGAATGGTTTGATATAAAATAATTTGGTGGTCAGAGTATTATTAAATGGTATAAAATGAAATATAATTATTTGGTAATCGTTTACAATAAAATTAGGATGTTGGAAGGTTAAGGGAGACCCATGATACAAATCATTCATAGGGTTTTAGAACCATTAAGAGGCAAATCTTTTTTTTTTTAAAACAAGATTCACCTTTTAACGATTCAGAGACCGTCTCTTATTGGAATTATTAAGAGGTAAACAAACAACCCTTTAACAGTGTATGGTAAAATATGAAAATCTCCAAGGGACTATAACTTTTGATCTTATCGGATGAACACAACGATTGGAAATCTTACTTGGTAAGAGCATTTATAACTTTTAGGGACGTTTATTTGTATGTTAAATGCGAGATTTTGAACAGAGCTTCCAAAATTTTGGGGTTCAATTTTACATATATTTAAGGTATTTTCATCGATCTGTGTAAAACTATAGCCTAAATTATTTATGTTTAGATATAAATTATTAATGGTTTAGTTTTAGGTTAGGTTCAGATTATTGATCGTTTAGGATTAGCGTCCAAAAAAAATTGAAACGTCTATGATGATTTCAGATAAAAAAAAGTGTGTATAGATTGTAGCTTTTCATACCTTTAATTTATACAAAGACATATATAAGTTATGTTTGTTGATTTTAGTGTATTAGTTTTCTTGTTTGAAAAGCCTCGGCGGTTTCTTAATAAAATTGCTGTTTCTAACAAAACAAATTTCTTGTTTGAAAAGAGCATTAATTTAAAAAACATGTTGTAACAAATATCCATAATAGTTAATTAGTTATGGACTTAAGGTTAAATTGAATTATGGATTGTTTAAGTTTTGGGTTTATCGTTACGTTTGCATACCTAATTAAATAATATTTATTATTATCCTTATTTATTGGGGATAATTCTTACCAATATAAAACAGATACATTATTTTTCTCTTTCTTATATTATCATTTTATTTATTTATGTACCCTTTGCATTTACATAACTATCTCTTTTTTTTATAACATTTGCTTGATACCTCTATGTATGTCCAAATTTAGTGGGTGTTTAATTAGACGTATTAAGCAGTTAGGGATTGTTTATCTACCTTTTAATAGTTTTATTAAAAGACAGAGGTAGCCTTTGAATCGTTATGAGGTAATCTTGTTTGACAAAAAAAATTTTGTCTCTTAATGATTCTAAAACATTTTGAATGATTTTGTATCTTGGGTCTCTGTTAATCATTCAGCATCCTAATTTCATTATGAATAATTACCAAACAATTATATTTAATTTTATACTATATTATAAGAGTCTCTTAATCATTTTTGTACAAAATTCAAGTGTTGTTTTGGTTTTTAGTTTAGGTTTATAGATAGCGAGCTTGGCCTATTGATTTGGTGGTATTATTTTGTTTTGTCATGAATCCAAGTAATTGAATGATGTTGTCATTTTTTTCATCTTTGTCCTTTTTAATGGATTTATATGCTTATTGTTATCCATCTACTTCTTTTTATAACAATAATAATAATAATAATAATAATAATAATAATATTATTATTATTATTGTTATTACATTGCAAACTATGTTATTTATACAGACTGTACAAATCTCATTTAATCAATTATAATTTTTTATTTTTTTCTTTCATTTGTTTTTATAATTATGAGAGATTAATTAATCATTCATATTGTGGAGGGTGTTATTCGTTGATATTATTATTTTTATTATATTAATTTTAAAGAAAAATACATGAAAAAAAATTTGATAAGTATTTTACAAAACAATTTCATAACCATATATGAAACAACCTCATCTAGAAAAAAAAATTATGAAACAATTTCATGAAACAAAATCATTAAATTAAACATTAAAATCGACGGATAAAAGTGGTTTGTACGGTTTGTACAAATATAGATGACATGAATTAGTCTAAGACCATCCACATCCCTGCAATCCATTTACACTTTCAATTGTGCCACATCAGCTTTTGCAATTATCTTCCATACACCTGCAATTCACCTACAACACTTTCAACTGTGCCACGTCAACTTTTGCAATTACCACATACACACCTGCAATTCACCTACACTTTCAAAAGTGGTCCCCACTACAAC
>NC_037529.1:70036259-70052845 GCF_001531365.2 Cynara cardunculus var. scolymus
TAATATTATAAAAATTAATTTATTTAAATAATTAGAAAAAACAAAAAGAAATTGGAGAGGATGTGTGCCCACGTGGCTTTCAAATGGAATTGCAAATTTTGCAATTCCAAATCCTACATGGCAGCAATCACATTCAAAATTGTATTTGCAATTCAAATTGCAATTCATATGAAAGCCCTGTGTGGGTGGTCTAACATTATTTGCTGACGTGGTCAGTGACATGAATTTTTTCTAATCTAAAATAAGTCTTCAACCAGCTATTCAGATACGTAAATGTTTAAAATTTTATATCTTATATACCAAAATAAAAGTTTTGAAAGTATGTTACCAGATAATAAATGAATAAATTAGAAAAAAACAATTTGAAAAATTTCAAGAAAACCAAGGGACTTTTTACCAAACATTTACGCAAGTAAATGTATACGGGTTAAATTTAATAACATCACTTATTTACCGGATAAAATTTTAATCCAACAAAACGGTATCGTACTGCAACAATTATCCGATAAGCGTTAATTGTAATAAGAATCGTCGCACCACTTAACGTATAATTTTTTTAGTTTTTGTTATATTCATCCGGTAAGGTAATATGACTTGTTAAGCACCTATATAGATAACAGGTAAATACCATTTAGAAAAATGGATTTATGATTTTTCTGAATAAATTAAAAAAAGAAAACTAATCCATAATTATCCAAATAAATGGAAAATGGTGGGGGTGTTGGGGAAAAGGGTAACCTTAAAAGGCGGGGTAGAGTGGGACCCAGTAAAAGCAGAGAGTGAGTTGGTTGTTGGAAATGCAGGTAGTGGGGTCCACCCAAGTGACACGTAGATATAAAAGAGGCCGACCACGGAGGACAGAAAGAGGATCAGGGGGGAAGTGTGTGGGTCCCACCCTGTACAGTCGTCTAGCGGTGGCCACGCCTTTTCCTTTATTTTTTCTTTTATTTTGTTTTTTATTTCCATATATTTTTTATATTTATATTAATATTTTTAAAAGCTTCTCTTGGTGGTTGCAGATGTCAGACCCTAACTTATTCTTTCCCAAGTTAAAAAGACTTCAGCCTCCCCTTTATTTATTTTAATTATTATTTATTTTTTCTCTTTTAATTATTAAGCCATCTGTTCAAAATAAGACACTTACTAGATAATGCTTATCTGATCACATGTCTTATCGGATGAACGTGACAAGGACCGAGAATCTTACCTGATAAGAAACTAAAAGACAACCTAAGTTAACCCGGAGAAGACTTATGTTGTTAGCATTTACCGGATAAAAGACGTTACAAATAATCTATTTTGATGACCGAGAATGTTACCTGACAAGGTAAATGAAAGTCGTAACTCTTATCGTGAAGTGCTTATTCAATAAGCAATAATATTTAAATGGAAAGAAGTGGTAAGTGGTAAATGGTGGAGATCACCGACGGTTCCCATAATTCAAGAATCGATTCTTGTGAGTTAAAAGAAAGAAAGGTTGACGTTTTGGTTAACGTGGGGTCTTTTGTCTTTTTATTCTTTTTCTTTTTTAATTTTAATTTTAATTTTATATGATATGATAATTGATATGATGTATGATGATGATGATGATGGTGTAAGCTGCCATCATGGACCATAGTGTGAACCACAATACAAATATTTCAATGCTCCATCACGTGACCCACGCGTGATCTATGGCTTTTCCCATCACTTACTCTTTCCTTACCTTTTCCTATTTCTTGTCTTCATTCTCGAACAAACCCACATCCTTTTTCCTTTTCTTTTTTAATATTAATATTTCTCATTAAACAAAAATTTAAAATTTTATATTATTTTTTTCCGATAACCCAATCCGACTCAAACCCTTTTGAACCATCTTAACTATTTGGGTAAAATGTTAATTACTGATAATTTTAACCGGTCCTATATATAACACGCCCCAAGGCACCATATGTGATGGGCGAGGGGGCAATTTGACAGCTGCCACCATTTTCAACAAGTATGCTATATTTTCTCTTTTTTTCTAAATTTGATGATTTTTTCATTATCTTTTCTTTTTTTTCCTCTCCATTTTAGAGAAGAGTTTAGCATAACTGTTGAAACAACTTTTTCCTATAAAAATTAATTAAAAACAATATAGCTGTTAAAGATGCTACAAATTCTTCTGTATCATACACATTTTTTTTACCATAAATAGATAGGTGTTGTAAGTTGTAATAAGTGATTACATAAATGTTAAATTATAAATCTATATTGTATTATATTTTTATTTAAAATTAAAAAAATTCCAATTACCATAAATGGGTTTACATTAATTATTAAGAAAAACAAGTAAAAAGCAGTAAACCGACCCTATTGAATTCGACTCCATCCTTTTGGAACCGTCTTAAAATATTTACACCCTTTTATTATACAAAATATTCCTTGGATTGTTATTGCTTCAGTTTGTTTTTTTATATCGAAAGATTCCAAAATTGCACGTCTTGAAGGGCATGAATCAGTTGTATTTATGTAAACAATGCGCTCTTGATGTTGATGAGTCTGGTTGTATAAAAAAAACAGATCAAATATGACGGAAAACGATAATAACACGCCAACAACTTCATTCAATAAATGGGTGTACGAATTATTGTATATTTGTATTTGTAGTTATTTGACTAGGAATTTTTTTTTAATTAAAAAATAAATAATATTTAATGGTTTTTGGGAAAGTGAAATAAATAGATGTGTTGGTTTATGATGAATCGAAAATGTGTAAAGATTCTTGATAATTTAACCAAGTCAAGTCTTTGAGTGTTATACGCGTTTCATCTTTTGACCTTTGACTTCTTGGCTCATAAAAATCTAAACCCATATCATTTTTAGGGTAAATTGTATTAAAAAAAATAATGTAATTTAACTTGATTTTTATTTTAGATGACGTATTTTTAAAACTTTTATTTGGGTATCTAAGATGAAAGTTTTAAATATTTCAGGTTTCGGGTAACCGGTTGAAGTATTAACCGGTTATCATTCTGATGTGCTGAGTGATGTGATATCCAACTCGGTATTATTTGTTGACGTGGTTAGTGACATGAAATTTTGTAATCTAGAAATTAGTTTTTTTTTTAATCTAAAGTTAGTTTTCAACCGATTACCTGCGTACTTAATGTTTAAAACTTTACATTTTAGGTAACAAAATGGAAGTTTTGAAAATATATTACACAAAATAAGAATCAAGTAAGTACATTATTTTTTCATACAATTTGCCATTTATTCAATAATAAAACCCTAGTTTAAAATTCTTATAAAAATAATAATATTTTATCAAATATAATAAAATAATTGTAATCTCTAAACTTTTTCCGAAAAATGATTAGATGAACAATTTTTTATCTACTCCCACCGATAAGAAATCTTGATTTAAAATTATTATCAGAAAAAAGTAATATTTTATTAAAAGAGCGAAGATAGACATTAAAAGAGCAATTTCATTTAACGAAAACGTGAGAACGGTTTTTGCTATAATTAATCACATGTGATATTGTATTTTCGTGAATATGAAACAAGATTAGAGGCAAGGATGAACTTTGGCGTAACCTAAGTCAAGGACCAAACCGTCCGCACATTATTGGGTCCTCTAATGTATATTATCACATGTGATATACGTGTTTTTTTAATCTGTATATCCAATCCGCTATACGAGCCGACTAATCCCAGAACAGTTACCCGCCTTGCGGATAGTCCGGAGTCACCGCATTCGAACCTCCGTGGCCACAAGAGGATTTTTATTCCTCCTTGTATTCGAACCTATGACCTCTAGACACTTTTGACATTTGGAACTCAAGCTCAAACCAATCAGGCACCATACTTGTGGTTAATAAACGTGTTTTCACGTTGTTCATATAACAAAGTGTTCTCATTTTAACCTCCATTTACGAGAGAATATGTAATATCCTATTTAATTGCTATTCAAACGAGTATTGAGTAGATAATTGAGGTTTCAACATATACTGAAAAACAATGGTAGTCTCGATTTGATTTCGACGTTTAGAGTTAAAGCATACTTTCATGAGATATAAATTACGATTAGATCCGTTTAGAAAATTAAAAGACTTCCAATGTGACGATCAAACGTCAAGTAAACAGATAAAAACAAACATGTAACATTCAAGATATGAATCCCAAGTCGTACGAAACTCGACATCGATTGTCAAATAACTTGGCTCATGCCAAATAATTGACTTGTCGTACCTAGTATGAGGACAAGTCTAAGTTAGATAATTATTAATTCAAACAATTAATTATAAATTTTAATAAATCATAATAACAAATAACTGATTTTTGTTAATAACCCTTTAAAATTTAAGTTTTATTGTCAGTTGAGCTAATCCAATAAGGTTATACAAATACTGCTTGATGCCACTTTTAAATAAAATTAGAAGGGTACCCGTGCAATGGAACGAGATAAATCTCGATTTTAATATTTAGTTTTTTTTATTCTTGATCTCTATCGATATAATATAATTTTATGTGGTTTTGAGAAAGTGATAATATTTTTATTTTTAAATGAAATATAATTTGAATATAGCATAAAAATTTGAAGACAAAAAATTTGATATTGGTATCAAATTAACTATTTAATAGTTATCTGTTTTTGTGTAACTTCTTTAATTTAATTTTTTATTATAATTTAATTTAGATTTAATAACAAAGTAATTTATTTTTGTGGTTTAACAATATAATTTTTTATAAAACTAATAATTAAAATTATGTTAGAAATTAATGATTATCTTAACCATATTTTAGATTTTCTATATTTAAAATGAATGTTTATCCTGTTTTTCATTATATTTATCTGCAGTTAGTCACACGAATTTAAAAATGAAGCTTTAATAAGTTGTATTTACGCAAAATTACTCGTAATCTTGAATGTTAAGTAATATGCATCAATAAACACTACTTCATGCATAAAAAAATGGTTTTTAAAAGTTTTTGTCAAATGTTGTATAATAAAGTATACATAAATACAGTTTCAAGATTTATTAACATACATGAATAATTACATTTAGTACATGTTTCATCATATATCTGACTCTTCAAAATGCATCCATAATTTTTTTATTGTTTATTTCCATTAATACTGATCTTCGACACCTTTCCTTCTGTCGTTATACATGTGAAACGAAAATATTTTCGGAATTCACGAATCAAAAGCAATTTCAAACAAAAAGTTTGGGAGATATCGAATTTGTGGTCGACGTTTGACTCTAAACAAAACAACGGCAGAAAACAAACAACTGAATTGATAACGACGTTATTCTGGTCTTTAATGCATGCATCCAAAACTTTGTTGTTTACCGACTATTCTATTCGATATTGTCTAATAATGCTAGTAGTGACTAGTGAGAGATGGCTTATTCGGACTCACCAAATAAATATAAACCACACCCAATGTGGTGGGCTACTGTTTGAATTGACCTGTTTTAACAGCTGGATATTTCGTAGATAATTCAGAAAGTGGTGACCAACCTAGAAGGCTAGAAAGCGAGATTTGTACGCACAAACTTCGTAGCATTTAGTGTAATCCTAAAATTGTGGACATTCAAGTTTGAATGGTTGGATCTGCTATTGCTTTGAATTCAAATTCGGGTACTTGTTTCTAAAAATTGGACTGATTCATAATAATAATAAATGATATACCAGTTTATTATGACCATACCAGTATTGATTTGCGGTATCATTATTAGGTAAACTACATGTTCTTTAAAGGATAAACTGTAAAGTTATTTTCTCGATCACCAATTTTATTGGTCGAACTATTATTATCTCTGATGTTACTAATACCTTTATTACTGATTAAATTAGCGTTTTTAGTATTTTATTACCTAAGTTTTTGAATAAAAAAATGAATCCCTGCATCCAGAGAAGTTGTTACAACAACAGTAAGTAAATTATCGAAAATATTAGAAAATAAAATCCTGCAAAATATAGTTTTCATATCGAGAGTTTTAGATCGCCAAACTCGTTCGTAATTAAAATTAAGTAACATTTAAAATAGATCAAATAAATTATAAACCAGAAAAAATTTACCTATTTTTTTTTTTTAATTCCTTTGTTAGGTATAAGGACGGTGATTTGTCCTGATCCGGTGGGGAACCCGACTCACCCTACCCGAACGTCGACGGGGATTCCCCACTAAAACAGGTTCTGGGGTCGGGGATTTTCGATAGACTCAAACCATGGTTGGGAGCTGTTACTCAAACCGGCGTTGGACCCAGCGATGGATCCAACCTTTAAGCATTGGGGAGAAAGACCCTCAATCAAAAATCAAAAACTTTGTTGACTAGCTTAAAAAACTTTACATTTTCATCAACGTCTTACATGCTTTCCCCGCAATGCCATATGGCCATATGCTTCCCACCTCATTAATTTCCTGGATCCGCCACTGGTTGTGACGGAAAATCCCGGTAGAGCCAAACTAACAGATATATTCTTCATGAGGTTTGATCGGGGTTTAACCGAGGACCAGGGCCTTAGCCGGGGGCTGTTACTAGAAACCGCACAATCCCCACCCCGTTGCCATGCCTAGATAGGTATAAACGAGATTAATTAATCATGAAGTTTAAACCAATTTAAATCGTCCCATTTTGAATTTTAATCCATTTTAAACTAACACGTCATCTGATCCATCCATCTCACCACATGGAATAGTTTTCAAATTATTGAAAACAATCATACAATTTTCCCATTTTAGAATAAGCATAAAATTGCAATGATTTAAATAAAAAAAATGAATAGTTGTTGTGATTCTTATAGTTTTTTTTTTTTAAATTAAATTAAATTAAATAAAAAATGGGATGATGAAGTTGGTTGAAAGCAAACATCAATCTAGCATCATTATTTCAATATTGTGCATGATCTCCTCACACAATGCCCCCACCATCCACCTTTGCCCCCACCACCATCCACTTTGCCCCACCATGTCTATCAATACCTTATTCCTTCAATCTTACCCCTTTATCATCTCTTTTTTCTATTCTCTAATTCTTAATCCCTTATTTCATACTTCGTTGTCTCCAATCCGAGGCTATTGGTCGACATATGGCCTAAAGATCCTCTTTTTTTTCATCACAGATCGAGCGAATGTCATTATTTCAACTTTGGCCATCGTCGATCAGGATCAGTTTTGATGGGTTGTTTTTGTCAATCCTTTTAGACTCGACCCTTTTTTGTTACATCTGGCATCTATTTACCGGTTTCTGGCCAAGTATTTACTGACTCCACCTACATCTGTAGTAGGTTGATATTGTAAAGGAGTTGTACGTTCTCATAACTCATTACCTGTTTGTAGTTGATTGCACATGAAAGTAGGTTGAATCAGTCACGCTCTTCATGGGTCTCCCACTTATCTGCATGGATTTCTAGTGTGGTCCTTTGCGGTGGCTCGAGGACAATTTATTGTAATAACAAGGTATGGCACTTGGGGTATCATGGTTGTGGAAAAATTGTCTACTTCATTGTACATTGAATACGACTTACACATGATATGCCATTCAAGTACTATTATGACCTTTTACATTTAACTGGTTCGTTTACCGGTGCCATTTTCTTACCTCATTTATGTTTTATTGGTCGAATACAGCTTCGGAAGCGTTTGTTTCGTTGATTTCAGTTTGAAGTATCTAATAAGCCAAAACTGTGTATTCAAACGTTCAATTTAATCTACAGTACAAGATGTACAATGTTATACTGATATTTTTTTATTGATATGATAACATTCGCGAATAATATAAAATCGATATTATTCTGTATTTTACTGTATATCTTGTTGCAACTTGAAAACATGATAAACTTTTTTTTTACACGAAAATCATGTTTTTTAGGAATATAACAGATTGAAACTAACAGTAAAATGGAACTGGATGGGACATATCAATAACCACTTTGTTGAAAGTTGGCAAGTAATGATCACGACCCAAGTTTTCTCCCTTCATTTCATCGTATCTTCCTTCTTTTTTGTTCTACCAGACTCCCCGACTTATCATTTCCGCTTGTCGATTCCTACCCCACGAAACACAAACTGCGTGGGACCACTCTCTTGTTGATGTGTTTTCTGTCCAAATTCATCACTATCATATTTGTACGCAAATGGACCTGTAATCGACAAATGTCTTGTCACTTTGATAGGAATAAATTGAGATTGTCTTAATAGATACAAGAAATGACACAGGCACTCACGTTTTAACACAATGATGGCAATAAAAACGATAAGAAGTTATCCCTCATCATGCGTTTTACTTTAAGTGACGTTTTACCATATCATATATTGACGAGGGTAGGTTTAGGGTCTGATCCTCCCGTTTTGTATATTTAAGTACGGTTTTAAACATGTCAACATAAAAAAACCGATGATAATTGCTAGTGGAGCATATAACATATGCTTTTCGGGACTTGTTTTGTTCTTTATTTTTTTTTATTCGTATCTTACTTGATCTTTAAAAATCTGTAATTCCGATAAAAGGAATAACCTGCCTTTAGCCTACCAAAAGCGATAGTGGTTTAGGTCAACCGAAGATATGAAAGAACAACTCGATCACTCGTTCTTTCTCTTCATGCGTTACAAGTCCATGATCTTTCAAATCAGATTCATATTCGTACATATTATATACGTTCTTTCTGTTGCATGGGTTTTCCTTTTCAAACTATTCCAAATCTACCACACAATTTTATATTCCATCAAAAGTAAGGTATGGTGTAAGTGTTCAATTAAAAACAACAAAATTGAGTTAGTTACCTTTTTAACATCATGTTGCAATATAGATCTGGAAGTCATCGAATAAGTTAAAAAGATGTATTTACTTAAAAATTATTATAGGAACCAAAGGGGTCTTTGGCCAAGCGGTATCGTGGTCCCTAGCTTCCTACGAGGTCAGGGGTTCAAACCTCACCAAAGGTGAGGAGGGTCTATAAGTTTATTTATAACAATCTATCAACACGAATAAGATTGAAACAATAACGAAAAAGATAAGAATGCAACCAAAATGATCCCATTTTCAATAAGCTGGAAAGATGAATAACGAGGAACAGTATATGGTGACATGTATATCCGTCAGTTTTTGCATAACAACTTGTCTACCCCCTTATGGTAGATAAAAAAAGAATATGCATACAGTATACTCTTTAAACCCTGCATTCAAGTATGAGACACCAGATACATCAGCATCTCTAACAGCTATGCTAAAATCAAGATTTCTGTATTTCTGAATTTCCTTTTCTCCAACAGCTATGCTAAAAAAAGGCAGAAATCTTCAAAATCTTAAAGATGGGATAAATAAATGATATGAAAAGAATTGCTTTATTGAAGCAATCATTCATACTTTCACATGGAATGGACGGATTTGGAGATGGTGTTGGTATGTATTAGGAATAAAAAGGACAAACCATCCTTATTCCTATTCCTATTCCAATTGGCCCCCTTTGCTTTTTTCCCCTCAACAAAGTGCTTTGTGGTCTTCCCTCCAACCATTCTTTCAAACACATCATCACAAATCAATAGTGGGGGTGTGTAACAATCACCCTTTTTCCCAACCATTACAAAATCTCTTTATCATTTTAACATTAAAACTGTAGCAATTGTTTGAATTTGATCTGATATGATATGAAAGGAATGACGTATTGATTATGGTGTAATGGGGTACCGAAACGAGAGCACCGTCAACCACGCCTTCTGATCCATGTCTAGGTATTTCACAAAACAAGAATCTGTACAGATCAAAGGCTTGTTTATCTTCGGGTTGTGTTGGAGTTGTTAAGAGAAGTAAAACGGAAATTATCTTGCTGTATACTTTATCTGTTTTAAAACAAAACCCTGTATTAGAATTTCACGTTAATCGAAAAAAGAAAAAGAAAAAGAAAAATGTTAATTTGTAGATAAATTAAGCTAACGATTGCGATGCAAACCCAACTTCCCCACTACCTCCCACCATAATTATGTCTTAATTAGCTTTATCTTTGCTAGTTGTTGAAATGATGGCTAATTAATTTTATATCTGTTTTTCTGTATTTTAGCTCTTTTTTTATATCTGATCTGATTACGTTCATCTCGTAATCCATTATGTCTTCTTTTTTCGATTACCTCATCCCATATCTTGTAACCAACTATACCCTGTATTTGTCCATAATGCTAACATGCCTTCAGATATCATCTCACATCTACGTCAAACAAAAATTAAAATAAAAGAAGATCTGATAAAATATTGTCCTATTATCATCCTTACACGCCTACTCGAACCTTTCTCCTGCACCTCTTTTATTAAAGTTTGCCCAACCCTAGACACATAAAAGGTGGTCACATACATGAACCTTTTTAATATTCTAGATAAACATAGAAATCAAAGTACATGTCATATTCATATACTCTAACTAAACTTTATCAGTACTCAAACTAATATAACCAAGATCGTACCTGTTAATGAACCAATCAGATATATTTATATTAATCTGTATTCTAGATTTAAAGAAAGAAAGACACAAAATAGCCCCAATTCATATTTCAGCTTGTTGTTAGACCCAAACTACCACCTATTAGTAAATATTCAACAACGGAGGCTCCTTAATCAATGTATGTTTCCCTTTAGCCAAAATGGAAAGTTATTTATGCATTAATTCAGATACCGACTTATTGGCTGTTAAACGTGTATATGAATATTACACCGTTCATTTGTCTTTTGGTAAATGAGAGTAATTATGAGTATACCCGCTCTTGATATTTTATTGGTCCTCAATATACGTAAAAAGAGTTCTCTATGAGTATTAAACAATTTCTTTCAATATATCGAGACGCTAAATCAATCAATATTAGCTATATATATATATATATATATATATATGTCTCAACACTCAATTCTACCATCAAAGATCTCAATACATGACATCATTTGAGTCACAATGTTAATTGTTCAAAGTAAAATTTTAAATTACTTGGGGTTTTATCTAACTCCAAGCTGGAAAAAAAAATATACGCCTCTATTATTTCGGACGTTGCAAAGTCTTGGATCTTGTCCTCCTTTAAGAACGACATTGATTATGAGGCTTGTAAATGGTCTCGATATGTCCTAGATGGATCTTTCAAACTAACTAATACAGATAAAATCTTTTGTTTTTGAGTGAAATCAGTGTTAGCTGACAATGTGAACAATTGAAAAGAAAACTAAAAAATAATATCTTCTTGTAATTGTGGCTACTGATGAATACAAAATAAGAATAAAATAGAATATGTTTGTAATGATTTTTAGTACAAGCCTAACATAGAAACCGACATATACTACATTCATTACACATATTATATATATATATATATATATATATATTATTAATCTGAATATCCAACCCGTTATGCAAGTTGACTCACAGGATGGCTACCTGTTTTGCAGGTAGCCTATAGTTACTGCATTTTAACATCTGTAACCACAAGGGGATTTTAAATACATATAATTTATTATGATTTATATAAGTGTTAGATTGTTTATCTATTTTGATTTATATGTTATAAAATATGATAAAAGTTTTTTAATTATGATAAACGCTGTATTATGAAACAATCAAGATATTTATGAAATCAAATATTCATTACATATGATAGACAAATAATATTGATTTGTATGAATTACATAATTTGTATTAGAAACTCTCCCTATGCAGGGTTGAGTTCAATGAGACCAACCTATTTTTATGAGACCCATTAGATAACAAAAAAACATTCGAAATTTTATAACAAAAAGACTGTGAATATATATATATATATATATATATATATATAATATTAAATATTAGAGATGTTAGGAAAAGGGTCTAATGACGATAACAATTTTTTTTAATAATATTGTAATTAATGATTTTTCTCTCTCCAAAAGCAAACCCAATCTCCTCCCCAATAAAACCCACCATCGAAAGCCTTTCTCACCTACGCTTCATTTTGCTTGCATGCTTCTCTCCCTTGCGATTCTCTCTCTCTCTCTCAACACACCATTCTTACTTTGCAACCTCAAAGATTAACAAGAAGGAGAAGAAGAAAGCTTTAACATACAGTTTTCATGGCGGTTGAGGCAGGTCATCACACTCTTTTCCATCCTCAAATGATCATGACAAACGCCATTGACAATCAAACCAACGGTTTAGCATTCGGAATGGCTCATCCTCTTTCAGCTACCACCACGGCCATGTATTGCTCTGGTTTCACCGACTCCATCAACCATTTTCCGGCGAATACTGCTCCTATCAAGGCGGAAAGCGGCCTAACTTGCAGCCTACCAGTTTCTAGGAAACGACCAAGGGATTCTTCTGAGATCAATACCTTGCTTTCCTTTGTTAACAGTCATAACATGAACCAGARTCAAATGGAGCGTTKTGGAAACTATACGTTTCTCGGAGAAGACATMTCTTTGCAGATCCAACAACAACAATTAGAGATTGATCAATTCATCGCTCATCATGTAATAATCTTATCCTCTTGTTTGATTTCGTGCACTTTCTCATTTTGTCGGTGAAATTGGTTCCTAAATTTTATTGAACGATCGATGTACAGACGGAGAAAGTGAGACTCGATGTCGAAGAGAGACGAAAGAGGAATTCAAGGAGAATAATCGCAGCGGTTGAGGAAGGAATCTCGAAGAGATTGAGAGCTAAAGAAGAAGAAATCGTGAAGATCGCCAAATTAAATTGGGCATTGGAAGAGAAAGTCAAGTCTCTGTGTGTAGAGAATCAAATCTGGCGAGAATTAGCTCAAACAAACGAAGCAACAGCCAACGCATTACGCAACAACTTGAAGCAAGTTCTAGAACAGGTCGTCCATGACGATTACCGCCACCGTACCACGACGACATGTGTCGACGACGCGGCGGCGTTGGCCGAAGATGCACAATCATGCTGTGAAAGCAACAATGAAGAAAATCGTCCACCAATCGATCTGGATAACATCAACGATGATTGTAGCAGCAATAACAACATCAACAACAACAACAACAGATTGTGCAAAAAGTGTGGTAAGGAAGAATCATGTGTTCTACTGCTTCCTTGCAGACATCTCTGCCTTTGCACAGTATGTGCTTCTTCAGTCAACATTTGCCCTATTTGTAAATCTACAAAGAACATCAGTGTTCATGTGAACATGTCCTGATGATTCAAAATTTTCTTTCGATTTTCAGTATCACAATGACAAATAGTTTGAAAAAACTAACAAATTGTAGCCATTAAATCATTAGTTTTTTGTTTTGTTTTGTTAATAATCCATTCTGCTTCTTGTTCATCTTCAATCCATCAATCAAATCAATCTATAAATGATCTGCTAATCTTATTCAATTGCATACTGTTGATGTTCTTGTCGAATTCTGTTGTTTTTTATGTCATAATTTATCCTACAAGTTCCCAAAGAACCAAATATTAAAATGGTAAATGGAAGTTATTGTGAACGGTCCTTTTCTTCATTAACTCTCCAAGTATAGAAATAAGTTCGAAACGTGTAGAGCTTGAAATTATTATTGAGTTTTTGTGTCAAGTTCAAATCAAACTTAATCTATTTAAATGGTATCGTATGCAACAATTTATCTAATAAGCCGTTACTGGTATGAGTAGTGATGCTCGCTTACGAGATAAGACTCTCATAAACTTGTAATAGATAACCCTATAAGGATTAATTATTTACCTTTTAATAGTTCTATTAAGATACGATCTTTGAATCTTGGTTGATAATTTTTTTTTTGGCTCTTAATGATTCAAAAATGCACTTAATGATTTTGTATCTTGTATCTTCTTGACCATTCCACACCTTAATTTCAATTTGAATAATTACAAAACAATAATATTTTATTTACACTTATATTGTAAGAGTATTTTAATCATTCTAATCACTTAATCTTTCTGCATCGAACTATTCAGCAACTGCCAAATAACCCCTAATAAATATAGTTATTTGGGTTTTCGAATCAGCTTATATGTCGATGACCACAAGGGTTTTTACAACGTTTATATTCGAATCCAAGAAAAATTAGATATCGACTATATGGCCTGAATTTTAACTAGTGTACCACAACACAAATGGCTAACGATTTTTTGGTACATTAATTAAGGTTATTGAATGAAAAGTTTGTTTTAATTTTTATCACGTAATTTTTATGAATCCTTCTGGAGCCGAACTTGAAGGTTTTTTTTTTTTTTTTCGCATATAAAAAACAACTCATGGAATTTGAGCTTTAAGCCTAACTCCATATATGGTATGTATGCATTGCCATGGTCAAATTAGTCAACGGATTATTATATGTAAATAATTTGGATTAATAACATGATTTTTTTTAATTGTAAAAATAATTAAAAAAAGAAAGAAAGAAAGAAGGCGTTAAAGAATGATGTAAAAGAGTTGATGTGAAGATAGGTGGTGATGTCAACGTGGGAACAGGAAAGTGCATAGGTGCAGTGGAAGCCTCCCAAATGTCCGTGTTTGACCCCACTCTCTTTTTTCTTTTTCTTTTCCTTTTTAAAATTTTTCAATTTTAATTATATATAATTATATTTAAAGTCAAATGAATTATGTAAAAAAGTATTTTTTTTAGTTAATTGGATATATATTTTTTCATTTATTTTTGTCTCAAATAAAAAGTTCAAAATATCGATATAACAAGAAAAAATTAAGAAAATATCCTCAAAAAATCCAAAAATAATTTTAAAAATTTATATGCCAAACAAACATTATAAATGACTCATATTAATTCAAATATATACATTTCTACTGTATCAATTACCTAATATGCATTTTCGTCATTTTCATTATTTTACAAAAGATATCATATTGTACATCTTGTATATATTTCTTGATATCATAGTGAATATCGTTTGTAAGTATCACAGTGGATATCTTGTGTTCACATAAGGTTCATCGGAATAAGGTTCGCCAAATAAGAGTCGCCGAAGAGAGGAAAAATGAGAGATGAGAGAGGATATTTATAAAATCCATAAAATGTTCTTAATTAATATTTTAAGTTAAAATTACCAAAATTATTAATTTTCTAATTTAACTTTTGATTTGTAGTTGAGATCAGATCTCACGGTTACCACAAACAAAACAGTTCTCATTTAATTAAACTCCTATATAATTTCGTAAGATCAAATCTTATCGGTATTTGAATACGTGTTCCGAACATTTGACCAGTCAGGTTATTTATAAAAATCGTTTAAAAAAACATGATTCAATTTGTTGTTTGCATGAATAAAGAAAACGAAAATTGGGAAAAGAAGGGTAGGAATAATGTAGGCGTGATAATAATTATAATAAAAGGGACGTTACATTTACTTTTAATCTTATCTCCTTACAAAAAAACAAAAGCTATAAAAAGAGCCGTGAAGCATCTCTTTCGCATCGGAAAGCGATTTAAACGAAGTAAAATACAAGCCAAACTTATGACACACACACCCCCACCCACCCCATTATTCATCGTATCTGTTTTCAAAACCCCCTTTTTTATGCCATTACTTGTGCCTATTCATTATGAATACATTATTGTGCATTCATTCATATCCTACTTCCCCCCTTTATTTTACTACAATTATGGTTTCTTTTAATCTCCCAAGCCATCATAATTTCCGCACACCTCGTGTTTTATAAGTCGAGATTTTCACTAGAGTATGGGGCTGTTTAGCAGTTGTCGAATCGTTTGATGCAGAATGATCAAAAAACTCTCATTATATAGTGCAAAATAAAATAAAATTATTTGATAATTGTTTACGATGAAATTAGGAGGTTTAATAGTTAAAAGAAGACCAAGATACAAAATCATTCGGAGGAAAAACAAGAGTTAAACAAACAATCTCTATAGTTTGCTATAAGACTCGTAAGATTACTTTTTTACACTTCAAATTTCATAGTAAAACGCTGTGAAGATAACATTCACAATATTTTTCATGTGAAGGCTCGACTTTATTTTACCTTTACAATGTTTTACTGTGTAGTTTCAAAAATAAAAATAAAATATCTAACGGATTTTACGAAAACAAGCTGGTCTCACGTGATCCCAATCATTTATTTATATATATATATATATATATATATATATATATATATATAGGAGTGATCAAATAAAAACCGTCCTCATTTGTGTAAACCGTGCAAACCACCTTCATCCGTCGATTTCATTGTTTAATCTAATGAATTTTTTAATGAAATTGTTTAATCTTGTGAAATTGTTTCATATAATACTTTTTTTGATCAAGTTGTTTCATATATGGTTGTGAAATTGTTTCATATAATACTTTTTTTGATCAAGTTGTTTCATATATGGTTGTGAAATTGTTTCATATAATACTTAATGAAACTGTTTCATGTATTTATCTAAAAATTAAAATAATGAAGATGATAATATCTATGATTAACACCCTCCACAATAAGAATGATTAATCAACCTCTCATAATTACAAAAAAATGAACAAAATGAAAAATTATGATTGGTTGAATGAGGTTTGCACGATTTGTACAAATTGAGTGGTTTATATATATATATATATAGAGGAGTGATCATATGAAAACCGCCCTCATTTGTGTAAACCGTGCAAACCACCTTCATCTGTCGATTTCATTGTTT
>NC_037529.1:70053025-70085121 GCF_001531365.2 Cynara cardunculus var. scolymus
CATAATTACAAAAAAATGAACAAAATGAAAAATTATGATTGGTTGAATGCGGTTTGCACGGTTTGTACAAATTGAGTGGTTTGCATTTGATCGCTCCCCTATATATATATATATATATATATATATATATATATATATATATGAGACAAATACTTAGCAGGATCCTAGATATCATCGGATCAGAAATTCTTTGGTAATTATCTTTTTGAAGTATTGGGTGTATAATTACTTGTACAAAAACTCTACTACAACTAATACATCACAGTTACAAAGCGATAAAGAGGTTTTCAAATACCACACATTAATTTTAATTAAAAAAAACCAAATATTAATTATTTAAAACATAAATATATTTATTGAAGAAAAAAAAAACATCTAAAAGCAGCCCTCCTCGGACTTATTGAATCCATCATCAATAAAATATCCATATATTTAACAACATTTTTTTATTAAGTATAAATAATATTAAATAAAATTAAAATTAAAAAAGAATTAATGCAATTTGGCAGGTAATGATATAGTAAGATAGAGTCTAGATTTAAAAGGGTGGGGGTGGGGGCCAGGAGGACGGATTAGATACGCCAAAGTAGACATTTAATGGGAAAGAGACATTTTAAAATAATTATGAAGAAAGAAGGGGGATCCTTAAAAGTAGGTTTTTCTTTTTCTCTGCCAATTTACAACCATCTGTCGCTTTATGACCGGCATCCCACTCCTTTTAACTTATGTTCCCCTTTCTTCTTTTTTCATCAATGGTCCCCCGTTTAATGTGGATTGTCAATCTACTACCTTCTTAGAATTAGGTTCCAATTCAAATTAGGGTTATTCATGGTTCGGTTTGACAATACTCATCATATAACAGTCTTCTCTTTTACTTACCGATTACATGACACCGACTAAACATCACGGTATTTTCAAAGATGATATAATTTATTAGAGCCGTCTCAGTACAAATCCAATATAAAATCACCCGAATAGATAAACAACGGAATTTCCTATGTTTTTGTTTGACAAATTATGTCCCCAAAGGATTAGGCCAAGAAAAACAAGATACATATATATAAACCTTAGATCATTCATCTATTGATTTTATTTGGAGAAAAGTTCAATGTAGTTATTATGCAATAGAGTCGGCTATGGCCGGATCACCATTCATAAATAGCAACCAAACGATAATTGCAATATAAATTCAAGTCAACTACTCTTATTTCTAAACGTCAGAAATGATTAAAATAACATATATCTTATTCAATATTGAATTTTCAATTTTTTCTTAAATTTAGAGATTCTTATCTTTGTTTTAACATACACTTTAACATAACCGTTTATAATTATTAGAATTCTCATTTTAAGTATAACTAGAAATGGTTTTATTTCTTAATGGGCAAATTACATGTAGAATTAATGTATTTTAACTTGATTTTTATTTTGGATAACATATTTTTAAAACTTTCATTTTGGTATCTAATATGTAAAGTTTTAAACATTTAAATATCCAGGTAACTGGTTACCATGCTGATGTGATGAAGTTAAGTTGAATAACAAATGATATTGAGTTGGATACCACATCAGCATGGTAATCGATTAATGTTTCAACTGGTTATCTAAATACTTAAATGTTTAAAACTTTACATCTTAGATATCAAAATAAAAGTCTTAAAAGTACGTTACCTAAAATAAGAATTAATTATATATAATTTTTTTTTAAATAATTTTATTTCATGATAATATATGTATCAAAGGAAGAGAGGGGGGTTGTTTTTGGGTTTCCAAAGTCGTGGAAAGAAATGAAAACAAGAAAGGGAAGTTTTAGATGAATGGATTAGAGAGTAAATAATAATGGGAATGGGAAAGGGAAAGAGAAAGGGAATGGGGATGGGGTGGTGCAATTGCAATCCACATTGGAAACCCCATCTCCCATCACCATCTCTATTAATTTGTCAAAATCATCACGTCTTCTTCTTTTTCCCCCCTTTAAATACCCCCCCTACCACCTTTTATATATATATATATATATATATATATATATATATATATATGCGTGCCGAATAAAGTAAACCCCATCTCCCATCACCATCTCTATTAATTTGTCAAAATCATCACGTCTTCTTCTTTTTCCCCCCTTTAAATACCCCCCCTACCACCTTTTATATATATATATATATATATATATATATATGTATATATATGCGTGCCGAATAAAGTCAATCCCATCAATCCAAACCTATTCTATTCAATTCAATTTTTAAATTTTGTAAGCATTATAATAATTTAATATAAACACACCCCACCTCATGTTCTTTGTTTAAAATAAATAATCTAGAGCAGCTAGTAGATGATACAAGTGGGTCTTCATTCCCTCCTGCTTACTTTAATAAATAAAATGGTAGTGTTATTTAATAATTAATAATTAAAAATTAATAAAATCACATGAATCCATATTGGGGCATCTTACAGACCACGCACTCCATCATCAATATGCTGGTCGAAGAGGACATTGACACCCTGCCCAATGGGTGGACACTGCATCTATGCGGCCCATGCTTTTTTCTTTTTATTTCTATTTCTATTTCTATTTCTATTTTCAAGAGATCAATGAATGCCCTTGAAGATCAACGGTGGCAAGCTCAACTCTCGTTTTCATGATAAGTGAAGGTGAAGCGTAGAATGTGGGAGAAGTTAATTCAGATAAAAGATAACTATCCCCATTCACAAAGAATACCATCTTTTTCTTCCTCTTCTCAAACTCCTCCATTATCATATCTTTTCATAACCCTAAAATATCACTCATTACTACTCTTTTTTTTTTCTTTTTTTTTTGTCTAAGATCATCTTTATTTAAAGATTTTTTAGAACAAATTGTATGAAAAAGTAACATACTTTAATTTGTTTCCTATTTTAAGTAATGTATTTTTAAAACTATTATTTTAGTACATAAGATGTAAAATTTTAAACATTTAAGTAACAAAATAACCAATTAAAGCATTAACCGATTATCATGCTGATGTGGTGAGTGATATGGTATCCAACTCAGTATTATTTACTGATATGGTTAATAACATTGGTTTTTTTAAATCTAAATTAGTCTTCAACCAGTTATCCGTGTATCTAAATGTTTAAAACTTTACATCTTATGTATCAAAATAGAAGTTTTAAGATTACGTTACCCAAAATAAGAATCGAAGTAAAATACGTTAATTTTTCCTTCAATTTATTCATTCTTATAAGCCAATAACTATAATAATTTTAATAATAAGAAATATTATTTGAGAGAGTTTTGTAAATAAATCAAATTTTAGGAGTTTTTGTATAAGAATCTTGATTTTTACTTGAATGATATATGAAATAGTAGTATTTTAGAAGTTTTTTTTGGTTTTAATATTCATATTAATTGATGTTGAAGTAATAATACATTAACCCTACAAAAAAGAAGTTCTAATTCATCAAATTAAGAACCTTTTTTTTGTAGGTTTCATATATTTTTTTCAACATCAATAATTATTTTATCTTTACAATAAATATCAGATGTTAAAATGTCACTTCATAACAAATTCAAAGTAAGAACCAAAATTCTTGTATAAAAACTCAAAGGATGTGACCTTATAAGATCTTCTCCGATGCAAGGTTCTTATTAGCAAAAAAAGCATAGTGCCTCATAAAAATATCATTGTGGAGAGGTTACTATAAGAACCCCATTGTCCTCTAGATGCTTGAACAAGAACCATGGATCACTTTTTAATCCCAAAACAACCAATGCATTGCGTGGCGAATGATCATGTGGGAAAAGAAGTTATGATGAGAAGCTTAAGAAGAGACATCGACCTTTGATCACTTTCAATCTCATGTTCATCCATGAATTGTGCTTTAGAAATGAATTGATCTACCTCATTAGTGTTGATATTCAATTATGATTGATTCAATAAAAAATATATTTTCTTATGCTTCTCATCATAAGCTAACCCTGAATAACGTTCTCATTACCTTTTGATAATAACTTTCAGTTTTACGGAAACCTAACCTAATATATAATATGCATAAATATACAATTAAAGAATAGTAAGGAGGAGAGTAGGAGTAAGTTTGATTGTCCTTGTGGTGTGTGTGTGGTATAGAAAAAGAAAAGCAAAAGTACTGTACCAGTACTGGTACTGCAATTGTATTGAAACAAGACCTCTTCAAGAAAGAGAAAACCCCACTAAAAAGACAAAACACCCATCATTTTATGTTGAACCATCATTAATATATTTCCATTTCATTGGAAAGAGATCCTATCTTTATTTCTCAGTCAAGTCACCATTTTCCCATTCAAGGTGGCTTTGTGAGTATTTATTCTCATACCCAGACTTAGGTGGTAAGTGGTAAGTGATTGTGGGCCATCCCACACCACACCACACTTTGATTTGATATTTCACCTGAATAATATTTTAGCCCATCAGTTTTGACTCCACCCCATTAACCATTCTATTTCCTTTTTCCTACTATTTCAAACATACATAATTTATCAATTCTTTATAAAAGTTTTTATTAATTTATTATAAGTTAAAATAATTTAACTTTTTTTAAAAACACTTTATTACCGGTATAAATTGTTTAAGTGCTTATTACTGGTGTCACACCGAAATAAGTCAATGAATTGTTTTTATAAGCAATTCCAAACACTCCCTCAATCTCCTATGCAAGTATCATAAATTTGTATCTTTTATATTTTACAATTAATTCAGTTCATATATTGAAATTACAGAAAGTAAGTATTAAACTATTGATGTTAATATGTGTGAAGAAAAAAATTATAAGTAAGAGTGCATTTAGCCCACTCGATTGTTATATGTATCTGTTTTAACGTCAAAACCAGGTCAAATCATGTAGTGAGAATGTGAAAATGGAATTTTGATATTGATGTGCGTGAGGACATGACTAGGTAGAGGTACATTAAGCCCATCACATTAGTATTGGCGTGGTGGTGGGGTTTATTAATCTTAAGTCATCGTTCAATAAGGGCCCGTTTACTAAACACTTACTTGGTAAGTACTTACCGGATAAAATTTCCCATCGGATGAACATGACAAGGGTCAAGAATCTTACTGGGTAAGAGCGATGAGAATGATGGAGAGTCTTACCCGGTAAGTGAAGATGATGACTCTTACCCAGGTAAGCGCTTACCCACTAACTTGTTGCATTCGATATGTTTTAATATACTAAAATCTTACGCATCAAAAAAATCATAGTGTTGACTCTTATCGGTAAGCGCTTATTGGGTAAGCAATTGGGTAAACGGCCCCTAAGTGTTTTTTATATTCATGATTTCACAAGGTTTTAGACATTATTCCACATAGAAATCACATTTTTTCTATTGACCAATAACATTTTTTTCCTGCGTTCATATGCCAATTTAACTAGACTTTTCATACCAAATCCTAAGGATATCATCTTGCAAGGTTTCTAGACGTTATCCATGTATAAAAAATGACTTTTCTATTAAGCATTAACATTTTCTAAAATAATCCATTGGCCGTGTTCATATGCCAAATTAACTAAGACTTTTAATACCAAATCCTAAGGGTATCGTCTTGATAGGTTTCTGAAACATTCACCGTGTATAAAAACGACTTTTTTCTATAAAGTATTAACATTTAGAAAACAACCCACTTGATGGTGTTCATGTACCAAATTAACTAGACCTTTCATACCAAACCCTAAGAACAACTCTAAAAACACTATTTTACCAAAGAAGAGTATTCGATGGTTGGAAAAAATGAACAGTAAAATACTAGAGATGAGAGATAAATAATGCATGTCTTGTTTTTATACAAACAATAAAAAATACCTGATTGAAGTTGAATTTCTTTTTGATGATAACCCGTATTTTTAATTTCATTATGGTAAATGGTATAATGCAAATAAATAAAGAAAAGTGTTATAAACTTTACCTGAGGAGTGTAATGCTATTTATTTGACACGGTTTTGCTTTTTGGTCCATATCTTCTCATTGAGTTTCTTTGCTGTCAATAATGACACAAAAACTTCCCATTCAGTTTCTTTGCTGTCAATAAAGAAGATGGTAAGTAATCATTTGTTTTATGGAGGGAATTTTAATGAATAGAACACAATTGCACATGGCATCATCACAACAAAACAAGAGGGAACAGCAGAGATTAACAAAGGGTTGGCTAAAGAAGATATTAAATTTAAAAACACCACTGAGAAAAAGGTCAGGGGCTTGGGGGGTGGGGCTACACACACAGCACATTGAAGAGAGAGATAGATAGATAGAGCACTGTGTAATATTATTATTTATTTAATGTTATTAATTTATGAAAGGAAAAGAAGACAAAAGCAAGTGGAGAGAGATCTTCTCCATATCAATCGTATCTTAACAAAACAAACCAAAAGACACACAACTAAAAGAAAGGCTGTATGTGTGATGTGAGTAAACCAATAACATGTCTACCCTTTCAAAAGATATAATCTCTCCTCTGTGTCTCATACAACACCATGTTTGATTGTTTGAGTATAGATAAAATTGTTTACACACGGTTTGTACGATTTGACGGTTTAAATGAACACCCCTAGTGTCTGTTATCTACGGTTTAAGCCCCACCTGGCCTACCACCATCTGATCAAACAGCAGTTAGAAAATTTGAAATGAGTTCCATGTTTAAGATAAACTGCACATAATCTAGACATGCATACTAAAGTTTCAAGATTTTGATGCAATTAGGTTGTCCAAAGATGAAAACAAAATGGAAAAGAATCCTAGAGTTTGAGGTGTCCTGATGCTTTTGGTATGTGAACAGTATCGATAAGAGTGATATTATTTGGGGTGAAAGAATTATGGAAAGTTTTAAGGTTTTAATTTGACATGAGTAGTTTAATAATATACTTATGTCGTCTCATCTCCTTGATTTCTGTCCCACTTAGTCCTGTTCTGTTCGAGTTTAATTGTCGCAACAAACGTTGGACAACAAGTTTTTGTTATATCATGTCATGTCCAATCCCATTTTGTCCTGCATACCAACCACACACACCTCAATTTCTAGTGTATTTTGAAAATAAACTGTTCCATTAATAGAAAAACGTGAAATTTTCTAGCTTAGATCTATTTTACATGCTCTTCATGCATATATGTGGCATTTTTAGGTATGATGTGAACTCATGATCCCCAATATCCCTTCCAAATGTTTTGACCATTTCTTCACAGAAAGCTCAATCTTGTAAAAAACCAGTATTTGGTGACAATAATTGAAGCCATTCAAGAAGCTGGTTCATATGCCCTCAAGACCATTGGACAAAAGAAGGCTTAGAGGACCAGAATTAACTACCATGTATTTGTATTGCCCCATTCAGCATTATTAGGATAAGTTCAAGATAAATCATGAAAATCAAAATGAAACAGTAAATCTCATAGAAAGTAGGATGGTGGGGAATTAGATATACATAAATGTGACCTCTATCTAAAAAGACAGATTACCTAAAGTTACAAAGTATAGAGAGTGCCAAATTATATGAGCAGCATACGTACTTTAATGGGGTCCAAGGGGCAGAGCCCTTGGCGATGGACAAATTTTAAGAAGTTATAGACTTAGAGAACTTTAATTTATGGATGACTTGAACAAATTTCAGAAGGATGGAAACCATCTTGAAATTGTTCCGGAAACTGGATCAGAGACTGAGCAATCAGAGCTCTGGACCGTAGAGTCAAAGTTCAGGACCATGGAACCATAGTTCTGGACGTTGCTTCTAATTATGATGCATATGTAACTTCTCTCAAATCTTATCTATCAACGAGTATAATTTATAACCGTTTTAACCGTCCGTAACCATCAATCTCTCATATGAATATGTAAATGAGAATATGTGTTTATAAAAAAGGACTCGACCTCATAGCCTTTGAGATTAGAGTTTCTCTTGGATTATCCCGACAAGAAATTCGTGATACCCAAGACAATAAGGGACGAAATTCCATACTAGAGTTTCTCTTGGATTATCTCCAATCCCGAATCTCTAACAATGCAGGCTACATTATTAAAATACAATGTGCTCCATAAAACCTATGTTCTTTTCCTAGTCTACTAAAGAACCAATGTGTAGCAGTTAGCATTTACATTTCCCTTTTTTAAATGCTTAGGAGATAACCTAATTGTGCAACACTAGTAGCATATGCTTACTTTTCTTGTTTTCCACTCATTTTGATAGTGCACATAGAACAAATACATGTTTGCTAGGTAATGCTGCAATTAAACACATGCACTTTTTCAAACAAAAAAAGCATCTCCATATACCAAAGATTAGTCATAGCAGCAACAGTGATAGATCTTTAGTGGTTGCTTTAGTGGCAATGCATAATGGACCTAATGGTGGATCCTTAACAATAATGACTTTCATGATTACTTGAATACCATACCTATGGTGTTTCCCCATAATATGCTATTGATACTCATTTAGGCCAATGAAATGAATAATCAAACTATTGGTTGTAATATTATTCTTATAAGATCCATATTCCTTCCTTAAATCACATTTTTTTTTGGTATCACCTCTTTGGATCTGATACACCAATCCAACACTTAACGTCTATTTGTTAACAGCTTAATTAACTTAATGGAACTCACAACTAGTTTGATCAACTATATATTACTGTTTAGTAGTGGCTTTAATGATATAGAAAGTGACGTTTTTAGATGAGAGTTTTATGCAGAAAGTCAAGTTTTACCCGGATCTGCCTCTCCCAATTAAAAAAACATGCTCCTTTCATCTATGAAAAAAAACATTTCAAACAAAAACTCTCCCAATCTATATAGACAGATTAATTCACAGAGACAACTTTATCCATACAAGACTTTGTGGAAAATCAACCAAACAACTTAGTAGAATATGTTCTTTGTAATTGTAAGACGCTGAAAACTTACGCTCATTGATTTGAGATTGTAATCAGTTTCTTTACATCGACTTAGTTTATTGTAGGCCACGTCGATCTTCCATAAAGAAGAAGTTCTTTTTCTCAATTGAAGTGTATATAATGGTAGACTTAAAACCTGTGGACTTAGTAGGCCAAAGGTTGAAAACCATGATTTAATAAAGATTGATATCCATAGCACATAAAGGAGCCTTTTGGGGCCACTGCAATGAAAAACCAGTAAGTTTCTAGGAAAGAGCTTAATACAGAAAACCAAAAAATTCCAAACATGCCTCTAACAATTAAAAAAAAACACGCACCTTTTCTCTATAGAAAAACCGTCCCAAACAAAAACTTTCTCAATTTATATTAGAAAGATTAATCCACTCAGACGACTTTATCAATGCATGACTTAATAAAAAACTAATACAGCCCCGTCAATCTCCCATAAAGAAACCAAAGGGTTTTTGGCCTAGCGTATCGTCGCCCTTGGTCTCCTAGGAGGTCAAAGGTTCAAACATCACCATAGGTGAGGAGGGTGTGTGAGTTTATTTGTTGTATTTGTCGTATATAAATATTATATACTTCAAAAAAAAAATCTCCCATAAAGAAAAGGGTTTTTCTAAGTTGAAGTGTATATAATGGTAGATTTAAACCTATGGACTTGGTAGTAGGCCAAAGGTTGAAACCATGATTTAAAAAGAAATTAATATCTATAGCACATAAAGGAGCCTTTAGGGTCCACTTGCAAATGAGAAACCAGAAAAAGGGCAGGAGTTGCTTCAGTCATGTTGTATAGGGTCCAGTGATCACTAAAGATCACCATCAGAAAATTTAAGAATCACACATTAGTGGTCCAACAACTCCAACTTTTATCATCATCACAGTGAGGAGGAGGCATCAAATTACAGCAAAATTGACTCAGAACCACCAGCAAGTATGCATAATGACCAAACAAATGACAGTGGAGCACCTTTCTTGTCTATATTCTCACATGGGAATCATTCCCAATTAGGTATAAGATCCCCACAAACTTTAAGAGTTTCAACCAAATAGTCATGAAATCTCACTCGCCCCTGCCATGTCAAAAAGGCAAATGAAATTGAGATGGGTGTGTGGGCAATCCTTCCCACTAGAAAAAAGGAAGGATTCCTAAGGTTGGAAATTGGAACATAAAATGATATAGTGTCGACATAGAAATTCCAATCTTTTTGGAGGCTAATTTAGAGCATGTTTGTTAGCAGTTTAGTGAGTTGAATGGGACTCAACACTTATTCGGTTAGCTAATACATGACTGTTTGGTAGTGACTTAATCAATATGCTTCTAAAGGGAACCTTTATGCAGAAAGTCAAGTTTTTTCTAAACTTGCCCCTCTCAAGTAAAATCATACATTGTTAACAAAGTCGTTCCAATCTTTTTAGAGGCTAAATGACAGTTTGGTAATGGGTTAATCATATAGAAAATGGCTTATTTAGTAAGCTTCTAAGGGGAAGTTTTATGTAGAAAGCCGAATTTTTCCAAACTTGTCCCTCTCAATTAAAAAATATGCTCACTTTCATCTACAAAAAAACTCTCTTAAACAAAAATCTTTCCAATCTATACAAATAAATTAATCCATTAAGGCAACTTTATCCGTATAGTACTTATTAGAAAAGCAAGCAAATAGCATACACTTGTATCAGAACTATTGATTATTATAAGACGATGAATAAAAATAAAATATAAAGATCGTATCATAAATCAAGCTATATTAAAATATTTTAATAATAGGGTTAAAAGTTAGAACATACATCACTTGAGTTAAGTGTGATGCCTAGACTAGTCAGAACTTCCCATTGCTTTGCAGATTTCACACATATGAAATGGTGGAAGATGGTTAAAGTAGATCATGTACTATTGGTGGGGTGGTTGTCAGTGCAAATATTGAGAAACTTTATAGAAGATAGAGCACTAGTCATCATATATCCATGAAATGTTACAAGGATCAATTTTATTTGGTCCATTTCATTTAATTTCATTTCTCAATATTAAGTTTGTGGTTTCAGTTCCAAAATCATGTATTGGGCCCAAGAAATGGAGATGACAAATGAAATGGAAGAAATTGTTTGCATTCTGTAATTCCTAAAGACGACCCTTTGTGGATCATGTAGCAAATACTAATATACAGCAATTATAGACTACAGAACTGAAAAAAGATCTTAATAATAGATCAGGAAATTGATCAAAATAGTAAATCTTCTCAACCAACTTCACTTCTTAGCCATTTTTTAATTGAATTCCATTTTAGCCAGAGTTTACGTAAATGACTTGCGAGCATTTGCGTAAAAACTCGATTACTTTTAGGTATATAACCTTAAATGAGATTTTAATTAAATCTATGACCTTCTCATGAGTACAAATCCATTTTTTCTTATATAGACCAAGAGGTTATGAATTTAATTAAAAACTCATTTAAGGTTATTTACCTAAATGACCCATCGATTTCCAGATTTAGAAAAAAAATTGGGTAAAGATTCAAAATTTTCACATAAAGAGTAAGTATTTTTTTTCTTCCAAAAATCGGTTTTTACGCAAATGGCAAATACGTAAAGCATCTGCGTAAAGACCGTCTAATTTAGGAAGAAGCTTTGAAAAATGACTAAAAAATGAATTTGATTAATGTGATTAACTATTTCAATCAATTTCCCTAATAGATCACAATAAGATGCAAGTGGAACCTTTTGAACCACTAATTTTGTTAAGTAATCCCTTTCTGATGTGTACTAATCTTCATACTCTCTTCATCCCAAACTAAGTGTCAAACTACTATTTTAGTTTGTCCCAAAATAAATATCAAATTACTATTTTAGTTTGTCCCAAAATAAGTGTCTAATTTCAATAGTAAGTATTTACTTTCCCATTCTACCCTTAGTTATGAAGTGGAGAAAAATTCTCCCTATAATCAACGGTAAAATTGTTCTTTTATCAACTAAAAAATGTAATAATTACACATTTCTAAAATTATATTTTTTTTCCTATGGACATTTATTTTGAGGATGGGGGGAATATTTTACAACTACCAACAACAAATGCAATGCCAAATTGGAGAGTAATGAACTAAGGCAATCTAGTCGACAATGGAACTCAAAGGGAGATCTCTAATATTATATATGTAACATGTTGCGATGAAGGTTCAATGTCTGATACCAGTGAGTAAGGCAATTGTGATTGGACAACTAGGTTAGCATATGTGAAACTCAATTAGATTACTCTGAGGAGATAAGGGAAGTTCCGATATGTATAAAAGAGAAATGGTCCAAGTCTTGTCGATGTTGGACTCCAACAACCTCCCTCCAACGGAAAACTAGTGATATTGGACAAGATTGTAAATTACTAAAATACTCATGCCAAATTTAAATCCTACAACCTTCCACAATTCTTTCACCCACTTACCTCCCCTCTCACCTATCCAGTCTCATCCCGTCCACATCCCAAACACACCCTTTGAGAGCAATGGTACATGGAACTAGGCAGAAATACACATTATGTCCCTAAGGTCGGGTTCAAAGGAAAACCGCAAAAAATTGAAAAAGTGAAGAACACCCTAGTAACTGTTCATCTGGACGGTATGCACATGTGCATACAAGTAATTTTTAAGCAATTATGCACACATGCATAAAAACCAAAAAAAAACTTCAATTACTTGTATACACATGTATATACGTCCAGATGATTGGTTACCAAATTGTTTCTCAATTTTTCATTTTTTTGGGTTTTTCCCCCTAAATCTCCCTAGTGATCGTTCTTCTAGACGGTATACACATGTGCATACAAGTGTGCATACAAATAATTTGGAAGCAGTTTATCCAGTATGCACATGTGCATAACATGCCTAAAAACCATGAAACAACTTCAATTACTTGTATGCACATGTACATACCGTCCAAATAAATGAATATCAGAGTATTACTCAATTTTTCATTTTCTTGAGGGTTTCCCCTAACCTCCCTCTAGAAGTATAAAATACTTTAAAAGGAAAATAGTTGCAAGTCTCACCACTATAACAGAAGGCGCTTGTTACTTCCAACATGACACAATTCTTAGGTGTGTAAATGAGTCGAATCAAACACTCAATAACTCTCGCTAGGTGTGTAAACGAGTCGAACCAAATGTTGAGGTGTTCGAGTTTCACTCGATTGACCAAAAATAAAGCTTGAACTCAGCTCAAGCTCGGACTGAATTTAGTTATCACAAACGTTACCAACTTAGAAAGAAAATTCAATATTTAAAATAAGCTTACTTAGCTCAATTAAGCTATTAACTTTGTTTAAACAATCACATATTTGTTAAACAATAAGTTATCATTAATTTATTACACAAACCAAACCAAATGAGCCCTGTATATCCCACCCAAAGGTGGGGTGGAGTGGGGTGAGAAATGTACACAAGCCTGGCTCTACCCTAATGAGTAGAGTAGTTGTTCTATGACGACCCTAGGCTAGTGAAATGTATGTGAAAGGGAGAAAAACATATATGCTAAAACACGAAAAGCTAGTTAAGACATAAGTAAACACCAACAATAAAACTAGAATGAGAGAAAGACAAATATGCTAAAAATTTGAGAAACTAGATAAAAGTAAGCAACAACAATATAAACAGAAGCAAGTAGAGGAAAAAGATAACCACCGCTTAGAAAACACACACCCTAATCTAACATAATTTTCGGATAACCTAACTACATACTCACTAATCCTATGCTCTACCCTTCATCTCTCCCGCTCCCTTCTCCCATCTAGAACCCCCTAATCTACTACCCTAGTTATGAATCTCCAAGAACTCCTAACAGAGGTCATATTCTTAAAAATTCCTAAACCCGTCATATCCAGTCTCAACTACTCAAGCTCAGGCCAAATATATTAGATATTGTCCGCTTTATCCACACCTGGACTCACGATTTTAAAATGCGTCTAGGAGAGGAGGTACCCAACCCCTTATAACGCAACCTTTGTTCCCCTCCCCAATTGATGTAGGATCCCACAATCCACCCCCCTTGGGAGCCAGCGTCCTCGCTGGTACAGCATCCGGTTCTCGGCTCTTATACCATATGTAACATCCTAGGCCAACCATACCGGATATTGTCCGCTTTGTCCACACTTGGACTCACTGTTTTAAAACGCGTAGAGGAGGTATCCAGTCCCTTATATGGCAACCTTTCTTCCCCTCCCTAACCGATGTGGGATCTCATTATCCGTCCATGAACATCAGAACATATCTCAAAGAACTAACCAAAAAAAATGTTAACAAATCCATAATGGGATGAAAGGCTTGACTAATACGTGTGTGAATAATTAGTAGCCTTTGGCCCAACTAATACTAACTATGTTTTCTGAACGATTAACTATGGGTACGATGAAATGTCACTAACATAGTGTGTCTATTTCAACTGTTCCAAAACAATGTGATAAAAATCTGGGTTCTGAGTGATGTATCAATCAAAATAGACTTGGATAGAAGAATAGATCATGTACGGAGTGCTTTCTGAAAGTAATATTTCGACCTTTTCTCAGCCTTGTTTTTCTCAAAGTTCACTTTGGGATAATCCAATTTGGCACTTTGGTTTTTAGGCAAAAAAGAGGGTAAAAAACACAGATTATGTTATGTGTGTTCTCAATTGAGCTGGAATCCTCTAAAACAATCAACAATATTTTTGGCGGGAAGGTAGTTATCTTGGTGCCACAACAGTTACCAAGGGACAAGAACAGTTGCACAAGATCAGCGTCATCAGCATCAGTATGGATAAAGTTTTTTTATAGAAGGAAGGAACGTGTTTTTTTAATTGGGAGGGGCAGGTTTGGAAAAAAAAAACTTGCCTTTCTGCATAAAGCTCCCCCCTTTAAGCATATTGAATAAGTCACTTTCTATATCATTAAGTCACTACCAAACAGTTATGTATAGCTGACTAAATAAGTTGTGAGTCCCATTAGCCCCTTCTGCATAGCGCTTAGGTTTCAGGACCACAGCAAGGGGGTGTTGTCCCCTTGACCCCGTGCTATAGGAGATCCCAAGTTCAAGTTAGGCTCTCCGCACCACCGAACTCGTATTATAGCTTAACCCAGATTCCTTCAATCCCATTTAAATCTTAGTTGGACCAAAAAGATTGATGACACTAAAATCACCAACAGAATGTTCATGGAAATGGATTCAACAAACAACCTAGCACGAAGAAAAAAAAATCAGTTCATCATGGATGAACAGACATGCGCTCAAGCAACTTGCTGAACCATTCAGATTCCTGACACCACAACTGATGATTCACATACAAATAACATGGTCAATCGCTCAATCTGAATCACCTAACAGATGAAGATTAATATTTATGACATCTCACATCGACAGATTGACTATCCATAAT
Organism: Cynara cardunculus var. scolymus; assembly: GCF_001531365.2. Classification (NCBI taxonomy): domain Eukaryota; kingdom Viridiplantae; phylum Streptophyta; class Magnoliopsida; order Asterales; family Asteraceae; genus Cynara; species Cynara cardunculus. Next base: position 70,068,311 of record NC_037529.1, read on the forward strand.
TTGCCAGGAAGATACTAACGGGGGAGGATCAAGTGGAAAGTAGCCCAGATTTTTGGACCTGTTTGTTAGCAGCTTAATGGGACTCACATCTTATTCGGTTAGCTATACATGACTGTTTGGTAGTGGTTGAATGATATAGAAAGTGACTTATTAAGTAAGCTTCTAGGGCTTTATGCAGAAAGCCAAGTTTTTTTCCAAACATGTCCCTCCAAATTAAAGAACTCACTACTTCCATCTATGAAAAAAACTTCCCAATATATAGACAGATTACTCCACATAGATAGCTTTATTCATACAAGACTTAATGGAAAACCAACCAAACATATAAACTGAAACCATATATTAAGAATATATGCCTTTTTTTACCTCCTGCTTCCAGTCAAGACCTATCATTGCAATGGTCCCCCACCTTAAGTACACAAGGCAAGGCCTCAAGTATTTGCTGCAGGGTGACCCTCCAGAAGCAAAGTAAAGAATCAGTTACTCCCTTACCCTCCCAGCGAATTGCTGTCAAGTCAAACCTACTTCTGTAAGTACAATAAATGTCCTCCCTGCTAAAATTCATTCACAAAAATATTCCTTTACAGTAGCTTATGTACGTACTTCCGTGGCATCTCGAGCAACACCTGTTCCTAGGCCCCCCCCTCCGTTAATTCTTAATCAGCCCTCAATCATAATTGTGTATAGCCCATTAGTATTACCAACAGCCCAACATCACCCCTACGCCCACCTCGAATTAACCTTAATACACCTCCAGGTTGGGTTCCGCCGTTCCGGTGAGAATGGAAGTTATGTTGAGAAGAGTAAGAAGGGATCTCCACCCTTGGATCAATCCTAATTGAAGATCAACACAAATGAGATGCAGTGGATTAATTCCCGTATCAAGCTCAATTCAACGGGTGAGGGTGAGGGTGGAGGTGGGGTGAGATTAAAAGTGATCAAGGTCCAGATCCCTTCTTACACTTCTCATCCTAACTCCTATTCTTACACGATCCTTTGCCATACACCTCAGTTCTATATTCAAGATATACAATGGTATCGCATATGAACAGTGATGGCATTGTGTATTTGTTATGCGATGTTTTTAGTATATCGGGTGCAAACCAAATTAGGCTTGCCTTCCAACCTCAGCTGATTCTGAACCCTAAGCACAATAATGTAATCGACTGTGTCTAAACTAAAATGTGCCATTCTATTGAGCATGTTGATGAATGCTCAACAACAATTCTTTGGCTTATAGGGAATGATTCAAAGAAAAAAAGGCATATCTTTAAAGAACATATCAAATAAATAGTCAGATATATGTGGATAGCCGTTTCTGGGTGAGAGTAGGGATCAGCAATGGGAAGTTTAGGAGGCTTAATCAAGCATTATTTTTTCCCTTTGCATTTAATAACACAGACTAAGGGGTTGTTTGGCAAATGCCGAATGATTTGGTGCAGAATCATTAAGTAATCAGAATGATTAAGACCAAGAACAACGAAAGCTTGGGAAGGCTTTACCCACTTCTTATGACTAGAAATGTTAAATAAAAGTAATTTGAATTAAACTGCAAGCCATGACCAACAAGAGTTTGACCAAGCTCAAAAACTTTAACAGGGAAATGAACTGAGGTAGCAAAATATGAAACTGTCATAAGAAACGGTCGTGGAATCAATTTTATCCGCTGTTATGCCATAAATATGCATGCCTGTACTACCTCTCCTAGCAAGCCATGGAAAAAAAAAAGTGGCAACACCGAGCTCACATCCACGAACAGATCCACAGTTATATCAGCCAAGCAAATGTAAATAAATACAGCAGTAGGTTTTAACTTCGCACCACATTGTATTCCTGGATCATGCGTTTTCAAGCAATCCTCCCTCCATTTAAAGAAAAAGAGGAGCTACATTTTGAATTTTTTTTGCCTCAAACTCGCTCTTCATATACAATTTCCAACATTGAATTTGTTACTAATTAGCACCAGCATTTTGCAGTGTAAGATACTTGTCATAAGTTCTAGCATATTTTAGCAAATTACTCCCAAAAACTTACTCATTGATTTTGCAAGCAGATGATGTAGTTCTTTTTCTAACCAAGGGGTCAATCCAATCAAACCCTTAAGCTTCAATAGAGAGAGTAAAGTGAAAGAGGCACCTGTTAAATGCAAGGGACCAGCACAGTGAAAGCATCGTGGAAGTATATATCAAGCTGAGGTTGTCAAGCCTAATGGACCAGTGAATTCATATATAGCCACCTTCTAAATGCATCTACGATATATTAATTTGCAAGCATGAAGCATCGACCATAAAACATAGAACCCAACTAAATATCTGACATGCAAGAGTATTATGTGCCTACTAGGATGTGATTGCAACTTACACAAATTCAATCAAACACTTGAGCTTCAAGAGAGAGAGTAAAGGTAATTAGGAAATCAACCAAAAACCCCTAAATTAAAATAACACTAGGGGAGTTATTCTACTCTACCACTTCCTCCACCGTAGATGATGCTTATGTACCGCTCTAGAACAAACACAAAATCAGGCTATGATTCGCATCAAGCATCTACGAACACTTGCGATGAGAAATGATGAATGTTCCAGTGCAAATGTGCAACTGATAGGGGAGTTATTCGTATACGAAAGTGTAATTGATGTGAGTTGGTCGCCTCTATCCATGAAACGATACAGAAAAGATGTGATTATCTGTATGAAAGGGTTCATCTCAATTAATGCATGTGTGAAGTGCATGGATTTCGAGGATGAAGGAAATTAGGGTTCATCTCGATGAATGCATATGTAAATCATTGCAACTTACAGAAATTCAACCACTATAGGCGTCGTCTCCCCTGCAATTATAGAAGAAACGTAGATTTTAGCAATTAATTCAGAAAGAAATTGAAGGAAATTAGGGATGAATGCAGAGATTCCATCAGACATACCTGAATATATATATTTCTGAGTTCCATTAGCAGAAGAAGAGATGAAGACCTCTCAACAATCAGAATTTTGTAATTTAATTTCATGAATAATACAACAATACTCAATGACATACACAAATTCAATAGTAGAAACGAGAAGCAATCGTGTTTATACCAGATCGATTGATAAGGATCCCTCAGTCCTCCTTCATCCTCAAAATTCATGCACATCATACATGCATTCATCGAGATGAAGCCTTTCATACAAATAATCACCGTCGTTTCTGTAAGAAAATTTATCATTTCCAGAGAATCGCAAGTGTTTGTAGGTGCTTCATAGAATCAATGCTTGATTTTGTGATTGTTTTAGTGTGGTACAGGACAACCGTCTACGGTTGAGGAAGCGGTGGAGGAGAAGAGGAATTCAACTGATACCATCAAACGACCACCGTGGGATTGGAGCCAAAATCTGGGACGGGTCGCCCAAAAAATGTCCAATATAAGAAAGGATCAGTTTGGCGCTAAGTTATCGTCCCCAATATTTCGAACAAATCTATAAATTATTTTTAATCGGTAATTTATATTTAAAAAAATAATCAACTTTAACTTGATTCTTATTTTGGATAGCATAATTTCAAAACAATTCAACCCTAAAAACCCTGTCCCTATTTTTTTGGCTCGCTAAAAATGTCTAGCCCAAGATAAATGAAACATATCTTCTGCAATTCTACAAAAGTGGTCCTTATTTCTAATTGTATGAAATCACTACTCGTATTTAATGCACCAAAGTATCGAACATATAAACTTTTAAATTGATATTTATGCCGGTATCCATATTAAAAGTTCGTTATCTCAAACATTTACCTAGGGGTGAGCAGCGGAACTGGGTAACCGACTATGGAATCGGAACCGCCATGAAACTGCCGGTTCCGGAACCGGAACCGATATGAGTGGTTCTGGTTCCGGTTCCTAAAATACGGAACCGATTGAGAATGGTTCCAGTTTCGGTTCTCAATTTTTCAGAACCGTTACCCGTCGGGTACCCGGTATTTTTCAAATAAAAAAATTATTATTATTTTTAATACCAAATTTATATTAGGTTTACATCTTGAAAGCACGTCGTCATTTTCATTCTTCATCTAAATTCTCCATATAAAATTATTCGTATTTTTTCAAATTGTGTATTCACTTGGATTCATAGTATGTAATCGTTAAACTTTGAACATTTACCATTATAATATGTAATCGTTAAACTTTGAATATTTTATATTAGTCTATTATAGTTTGTAATCGTTAAACAATATTTGTAACAATTATTTTGTATAATTTGTATTATTGCTTATTTATTTAGTGTTTTGGCAATGTTTTATTTTTTTATTTCTAAACAATAAAATTTTAATATTTTAGAAAGCGGGTACCCGGAACCGGAACCGGTTCCCGGCGGTTCCGGTTCCGGTTCCAAAAATTTAAGAACCGCTCTAACCGGTTCCGGTTCCAATATCTCAAGAACCGCCGGTTTCGGTTCCGGTTCCTGTCAAAAAGGGCGGATACCCACCTATGCTCACCCCTACATTTACCTGGTATACGTTCTTACCGGTAAAAATTAATTCTACAAGATTAAATCCATCAAAACAGTATCATATGCAAAAATTTATCGTCAATCTCACTTGCTGGATAAGATTCTTTATCTCTATCATCACTCTTACCATATAAGATTCTAATCTTTATCATATTCACCAATTAAGGTTAATGACCCAGGAAGCGTAAGGAACATTTACCCAAGATAAACACTCAACAGTAACAGTCGATGCTTTTACCACTCTCACTCACAGAATAAGACACTTTATAACAAAATACAAAAACATAACTCGAATCATAAATAGTAAACAAGAATGTCAAAATTACCAGCATCGTCTGCAAGTTCATCTAACCATAAAACATAAAACAGTAGCAGCAGTACCACACCAACAAAACATTATAAAACGAAAATATGGAAAAACATAAACCCGGAGAACACTTAAACCGCTCCAATCCAACGACTTGACGATTATCGCTCACCCGCAAAAACCAGTTTTTGCCGCTTACAGCTTGTCCTCGAACTCCGAGAGCGGTGTCATCTGCTCCTTCAAACCCTTTCGCTTACGGATTTGGGACACGAGCGTGCTCGCCTGAGACCCGGCCTCCAACGGATCGGCGGACATCATGTCCCAATGATCAAACACACATTGCGGGAAAGCTTGACCGGAAGTCGAAGCTCTCAATGCACCAGAAAATCCAAACGATTCCACGACCGGCAGATATGCTTTGATGTTGTACAGTGGTGTACCGGGCCTCTGCATTTCCTCGAACACGTGACCACGCCTTTGATTCAGGACACTGTAGATTCCACCGAGAGCTTGCTCGGGTGCCTGAATCTCCACCAAGTACACCGGCTCGAGGAGGCGGGGCTTGGCAGTGAGTTGGGAGGCGTAGATGACCCTCCTGGCGGTCGGGATAACTTGGCCACCACCTCTGTGAATAGCATCAGCATGGAGAACAACGTCGCACACTTCGAAGCAAATACCCCTCATGTTTTCTTCGGCTAAAGCACCTTCTTTTGAAGCCCATTGGAACCCAGCAACGACAGAATCCTTGATTTCATTCAAATACTGGACTCCCTTACACATATCGACAACCATGTTGGGTCCGGTTGTTTCGGGACCGAAACACCAGATCTTCTTGGCGAGATCCTTGTCCCAACCGAATTCCTCAGCCAAGATCTTACCACGAACCTTGGGGTCATCACGAGGACCAATCCTGCCATCATCGATGGCCTCGGCAAGTCCTTCCTCCATGGGCCTAGCTTCCATATAGAGACGGTTATGTTTGTTGGGGGACTTGCTCATCACGGTGCGGGACGACTTCTCAAGAACGGTTTCACGGAAAGACACGACTGGGTCAGAAACAACGATTTCGGCACCGCCCATGAAATCGTCCTGCAAGTCCTTCAAACAGATTTCGAGATGAAGCTCTCCAGCACCAGCGATGATGTGTTCACCAGACTCCTCGATGGTACAAACAACCATAGGATCGGACTTGGCCAAACGCTTCAAACCTTCAACAAGCTTAGGGAGATCAGATGCAACCTTGCACTGAACCGCAACACGCACAACCGGTGAGACAGAAAACTTCATGGCACGGATCGGATGGGCATCGGCCTCTTTCTCGTTTGTCAAAGTTGCATTCTTGGTGATGAACTGATCCAAACCGACCAACGCAACAGTGTTACCACAGGGGACGTCCTCCACGGTTTCTTGCTTCTTTCCCATCCAGATAACGGTTCTCTGAACACTCTTCACATACAGATCCTTCTTTTCTCCAGGTACATAGTTTGGACCCATGATCCTAACCTTCAATCCCGTGGAAACCTTTCCAGCAAAAACACGCCCAAATGCAAAGAAACGGCCCTTGTCGGAAGCGGGAATCATCTTAGAAACATAAAGCATAAGAGGACCATCGGGGTCACAGTTTCTAATGGCATTAGCATAACAATCATCCAACGGACCCTCATACAAATTCTCAACACGGTATCTTTGGGCCGTGTGAGGGGAAGGCAGATGAAAGATCATCATTTCAAGTAGAGCTGTAGCAGCAGGAAGCCATGTCTGCATAACACGCTTCATCAACGCCTTACCCATCAACTCTTTCTCGTCAGATTTCATGGTCACACCAAGCTTTGTCAACATAGGCCACAACAGATCCTTCTGGTCATTCATGCAAGTGTTGATGATCTGCTTAATGGGTTCGTAACAGAATTGAACAAACCCACGCTTGCACGACGGTGAACCCGAGTTCTTGGTGGTCCACTTCTTAGTTTTGGGGTCGAAAAAGTTTTCTCCCCAAAGCCTTTCCATCATTTTCGACTCGTCAACTCCAAACTTAGAAGCATACATCTTTGCAAAGTTGGTTAGGGTAAAAGCCCAACCGTGAAGCCCGGCAGAGAAAGCAACGGTACCTTTCTCGGGGTAAACCATAACATCACCAAGAAGTGGGTCCTCGTATGTGGCCATGATGACATTAGCGTTTTCGATAACCCTTTGGAACGTTTGGTATGCTTCTTCTCCGTCAACTTGAAGCTCAAGGAAACACCTGTCCATCTTGTTGACAGTCAAAACAGGACGGATCCTTTCTCCAAGGGCTTGTCGAAGAACAGTTTCTGTCTGAACGCAAACTCCTTCGATACAATCGACCACAACCAAAGCACCATCAGTGATACGTAGGGCAGCAGTGACCTCAGAAGAAAAGTCGACGTGTCCAGGTGAATCAATAAGATTGATCAGGTACTCATTCCCATTTCGCTCTCCTGTGAAGCTCTTGAGAGCTGCATCGGTCATCTCATAGTAAAGTGAGATACCAGTGGACTTGATGGTGATACCACGTTCCGCTTCATCAGCACGGGTATCAGTCATACGAACATCACCAGCAACTTCTTGGGCAATAATACCAGCAGCAGCGACAAGAGAATCAGTCAAGGTAGATTTCCCTATAAAACCGAGGGTAAAAAATTGTTAGCAATAATTAAAATAAAATCAAACATTAGGAACACAAGTGAGAAATAACGAAAAATATAAACATGGATGAGCATAGTCCATGCACCATAATTTTGTAGTAGAAAAAATTTGAATGTTAAAACAAGAAAAGATGCACAAACCAGAAAAACAGTGAACAAGTTAGAACTGCTTTCAACCATCAAGCATTTTTACTAGTAAACATTAAGCTGGGGTTTATTACCACAGTACTAACTAAAAATATAAACCAAACCAGTATATCCCACCCAGAGGCGGGGTCAGGATGGGTGGGATGTAGGCAGACCGCCGACTTGTGCATGACTATAAAATTATGAATGCTTCAAAAACAAAACAGATTGATAAATCAACAACAATATAATTAAAAATATATATTTTTCAGTACCGTGGTCAACATGAGCAATAACAGACATATTACGAATGTTATGCTTGTAGTCCATAATCCTACGAAGCTCTTCAGCGGTAAACTTCACCTGTTTTGGATCAACAAAAATTGATAACATAAGCTTCCTTGGTAAGACAATAATAAAAGCCAAAAAATGAAGATCAAGTAAAATTACCATTTTGCCTAGTTTTAGGTATCTCCAACAAAAATGTAATTAATATGTGTGCCTACAAAAATCCTGTCAAAAAAGAGCAAACAGTAAATTAGTTAGCATATGGCATTATATTGTGGCTATAATAGCACAAAGAATTGTGGCTAATGGAACTTCAAATATATCTGAAGATAACCTAATTAACACCAAAAACTGCAGCAAGAACAGTTAATAAGCTAACATGTCACAACCGTTTTAGTTGTAACCATGTGGAACAACAATCGGACATCATGCATTCAATCTTCTACTAGAAAAAAATTGTGAACACAATTACAAACATGTCAATCACTAACAGTTTAACCAAGCCGAAAACAATATCCATCCACAACCCATAAAAACAAACCAAATCCATAATTTGAATAGTCAAAAATGCAAAAAATCTTCCACATCACAGAAAGATATAAATGATTATTGAAAGCATAAATCCTTTCTACCATAAATCCTTTCTACCTTGTTGATTGCATACTTCAAATATCATATTTACTGCCCATGAAACTTCCAACAGTTCGTGACAAACTAGTTCAATAATTTGTAAAAAGAAATTGATTTGCAAGATGCAATTGTTTTGTCTAACGGTGAAAAAGTTAATTAAATTAAGCATAGAAGTCAATCTAGCAATTTATAGAAATTAGAGATAACGGTATCTATGTTGAAGCAAAAATTGACGGTTTTTAAGAGATTCAAGCTACAAAACTCTGATGGAGAAATATTTGTATCTAGATTGAAGCAAAATTTGATTGTTTTTAAAAGATTCAAGCTACAAAACTCTGATGGAGAAATTTAATGGCATCCTTTAAGACTATCAGTAGACAGACACAAAAGTAAGCCTCATTCTGTCATCACAGGATTCGTAATAGCCTGCTCCATATTCAACGACACCAAAATTTCTTATTATCAAAACATAATCGTTCCAATCTTCAAATACGTTTATCCAAGATATCATATAGACCAGGATTGAATCAGACACATGTCCAAATCGATCCAAAAACTTAAACAAGTTCGATTTGATATAAATCACATAACAATTGACCAATAAAACGCATCAGACAATAACACGAAATACACAAACAATCATTCATGACAAGAGTGGATATTTTCCATCTAGCATAAAAAAAAACAAATCAAACGATGAAAATCACCGATTATAATGAAGATCGAGCACAGATCAGACACATGAAAATGAAATAATCATCGAGAAATGGCTTTGATAAAGGTTTACCTCCAAGAAAACAAGAGGAAGCGGCGGAGAAGGGAGACGAACTCTCAGTGACCCTTAGCTTTGGTCTACACGAGAGATATAATGTGAGCGGCGGATGCTGCTCTAAACCCTAATATATCGCTACCCTCTTTGGACTTTTGGTAAATTGCATATATGGTCCTGTGGTTTTCTGAATTTTCTTGGTTTTGATCCTTACAATTTATCTTATTACAAAACAAAACCTCAAGGTATTATTATTTGCTTGATCTGGTCCCTAACAATAACGGATTTAACTTTCAGTCGTTAAGTCTTGGCGTGTAAATGGTTCGATTTTTTAACGAGCTACTCAAGCTCAAGCTCAATAATTCTAGAGTTTGATTGATTCGAACAAAAATAAAACTCATTTTAAATTAAGGAGTCAAGCTTCATAACACTAATGTTCAATTCAGCTCGTCAAAAAACTCGATTAAATTTTTTGAGTCGAGTCGAGTCATTCAAGCATGCATTTTTTTGAACCAAACATGTTCATGTATTTATAAATAATACAATATAAATATTATCGAACTCAAACCAATGAAAGAGTTATTCGGTCACAATGTTGAACCCTTATACGAGCATTGAGCTCGATAATTCAAAAAATATTGGAGCTCGAGCACTGTTTTAAAAAAGTTATTTGAGATCAATCTTGGTATTCTTTTCTCGATCCGAATTTGAATAATCTACTACTTGACTCGACTCGTTTACACCCCTAGTTAAGTCTCCTTACACGAGAACAATAAGATCATTTTGCCTTTGAAATGTGACATAGCAACGATATGACGCTGAAATGGATCCTAATATATTTTAATTATTTTTTGTATCACCATCCATGGTTAGGGATGGTGATTTGTCCCTACCCGGTGGGGGAACCCGGCTCACCCGACCCCGAACGGGGACGAGGATTCCCCACTAAAACTAGTATTGGGACCGGGGATCCCCGGTAGACTCAAATCGGGGTTGGGTTCGAGGCCAGGTAGCGCATCCCCCGCCACGCCCCGTACCTGGTGTATAATTTTATTTATATATCTTATATAATATATGTATGTATATTATTTATTTTCTAAAATTGAGTCTTCATCGAAGGCGAGGATCGGGGTTTGATCAAAAAAATAAAACCGGATATGAGATATTAATCCCTTTACCCGTCGGGGACTAGGGTAGGGGCCAGGGGTTGTTCATAGAATCCGGGGCTGGGGATTAGAAAACTCACTCCATCCTCACTCTGTTGCCATGTATATCCATGGTTGAACCACCCCCATCACCTCGAACAGTTAATGAGATGATTTTCGAAAATCGTAGTCGTCATATTGATTTGATATGGTGGTTATGACATTGGTAAAACCATGAGTGAAAAGTAATGTTCATGTAATAAAACACAAATATTTATGTAGATAAGGAACTTAATATATACAGTCGATACAACTAATTGTGTATATTTATTTATATATGAAAATGCAAATATTATACACGTGTGTGTACGGTCAGATTCATATGAGAACATCCATTTTCGTGAAACCTATAAGATCGCATCTTAGCCATTGGATCTGTCAAATCTTTGTATTTGTGTTTGCTTGTTTATTTATGAAAATTAGAATAGATAAAAATAAATTAATATTTACTAACAAATTCTTGTTATATTGCAGTTGTCTTTATCTTCTAAATGTTGTTAGTATCATGGAAGTCTTCTCATGTTGATGCCTCTGTTGTCGATAATGACGTTTTGAGGTCCAAAAATGTTTTCGCATTTTCGTAAAACAGAGATGTTCTCGTTTAAACCCTCTTTGTATATATAAACACTAAACAATATACATTTATGATAAAAGAGAAAGCAGAGGAACACATTGTCATCATCAAATAAAGACAGTACAAATGTACTGGTAAGGCGACATTTATTAAGTTCATTTTAAAAGAGGCACCAAGACACAATACTTTATTACAAACGGGGAAAAAAAATACCATAGACATGTTACTAGTAAAACAATTGTAAAGACGAACAAAATGTGGGTTCGATGGTGAAGAGACGAGTTTTTTAAGCACAATTTGAACCTAAGACACGAGCTTGGACTTGCAGGCAACAAATAACAAAGGAGAGAATTAGGGTTTGATCATGAGGGTGTGAACTGTGAAGTCTGAAGCGACATTTTAAGAAAAAATTTGTTTGTGGTATTTCTTTGTTTTTTAGCCTACATTGCATTGAAACCCAAAAACAATTATAACAGTGCAAATTGAAACCCAAATCACATTCATTTAGTGGTTATTAGTTGCGCCATTTGTGGAACGACTAAATGTGGTTATTATCCTAGCACAGTCCACCGAACCGTAATAGTACCACTACAGTGACACGATAAAGTGCATAGCTACTACCATTCACAACCACTATAACCCAACACAACAAGCATATGCAAAAACACAAACAAATGAATCACAGACGAAAGAGGCTAGCAGACGTTAATGCTAGGGACCAAAACCAAGCAAAAATTCATACAATGAGGTTAATTTTTGTAAAAAATGAATTATAGGGACTAAAATCGATAAAATCAAAAAACTACAGGGACCAAGTCCATAATTTAATTTTTTTCAACGTGAAAATGAAATGGAATATTCGGGCTTCCATGGAGGATCTGAACATTTACGGGTTGGGCCGTTGGGCTGTTAATTTACAACCAGCCTTATTATGGGCCCACTATAAAATGGCTCAATGTTTCAAAATAAAAGAAGAAACTAATTACAACAATAGTCCTTAGGGTTAGGTTCATGTGAGACCAATTTGTTTTCATGAGATTCGTGAGATCATTTTTTACACTTGAAGTTTCACGAAAAAATGTTGTGAAGGTAAAAAGAAGTCGAACCTTCACCACAAAAAAACTGTGAATGTTACATTCACAGCGTTTTGTTGTGAAGTATCAAGTGTAAAAATGTGTCATCACAAGTCTTATAAAAACATATTGGTCTCACATGATCCCGAGTCATAGTTCCTAAGTTTATCTTAAATATATGAACAAGGATAAAAGTCTATTTTTTTAGTTTCATGGGATTTACAAGTTGTTTGGTCAGTTGTATATAATAATTTGGTAGTGGTTCGATAATACAGAAAGTGGCTTATTCAGTAAACTTCTATAAAAAATTTTATGCAGAAAGACAAGTTTAATCCAAACATGCAACTTGCGGTTAAATAACATGAACAAGCTCATTGCATGTATGAAAAACCCTTCAAAACATATTTAGTTATTTATTTTACAGTTTCAGTCATTTTTTTGAATTTTTTAAGGGAAGTCTATTAAAATTTCAAAATAGATTTATCTAAACCTAAACCAACGACAAAGCTAAGGATTTCTTTTTTGCAGATTCTATGGTTGAAACGGAGAAATATATCAAGTTTGCTCCTAGAAACACATCGGTTATGGTTGTGGTCAATTTTATTTACAGATTTTATGGTTGTTTGCTAATTGCTTATTGGTTGTAACTTATCTTCCAGGTGAATATGACAAAGACCTATAATCTTAACCCTAAGAGGCATAACAGAGACCGATAATCTTACCTGGTAAATGAAGAAGAAGACTCTTACCCCGTAAATACTTATCAGATAAAATACGTTTACCAATAATTCATTTTAATACCCGAAAATGTTACTCGATAATGTAAGTGAGGGTGGTGTTATTGTCGGTAAACTTTGGTGGTCCCTTAGAAATACATTAACCCACGGCCATGAATTTTTATAACCATACAATAAGATTGATTAATAATCAATATCCATCGATAAAAGAGGCTGAAAACTTGAAAATTGCAATCAATTTCACAACTATGTTACAAGAAATGGTTTCTTAATATCGTTATAACTTCTAAATTTGGAAATTGGTTTTTTAACATCTGTTACTTAAAAAGGCTTGCACTTTTTTAATGCTATTTTTTATGGTTATGTCGGCGATGATAAGTGGATCTGACAATTGGTTTGTTCTTGTTCTGATTCTGATAGGTGCGCCTAACATGACATTTCCAAATTCATTTTATGCAGTTTCCCTGATCAAACTAGTTGGAAGTGGCATTAATTATTGTGTCACTTTTAACTGATTTCTTTTTGTTAGTTCTTTAATATTAAAATGACAGTCATCGTTTTGTAAGGACTTTAATTAGCAGTTTATTAATGTTTCGAATTTATAAACTAAGTTCATTTATGAACATAAATAAAAAGAGTGAATTACATCTATCGTCTGTTTTTTTAACCGTTTTTGTCGCTTTTTTGAAAATTCAACCGATCGCGCTTACTTGGTTGTGTTTTTACAAGGAGTTGGGTCCTTAATGCAATCACAGGGACCCGAGTTGTTGATTTATTTAGGGATCGAACTCATTAGAATCTGTAACCATAAGATTCCAACTCACTAAAAACTGCAACCACAAAAGCTTAACTCATTAAAAATCTCAATCACATGGATGCAACTCGTTAAAAACGTAACCACAAAGACATATTTCGTTGAATTTTCAAAAAAATAAACAAAAATCATTAAAAACAGTTGACAACAAGGACAAAAACATATAATTTACTCTAAATAAAATATAAAGTCAATACACATACCAATTCTAATACATCACGACACATATGTTTATGAAACTTGGCTTCCAAGGAAAAGATTCACATCATCAACCTTGGGCTGCAAGCAGAACCCCTTGTTATTTGAAAATTTGAACAAAATAACAAATGGGGAAAATGCGTGAAATAATAATCTATTTTACAAAAAAATTTATTATAATATTTTACTTTCAGTTTTTCTTATTACAATAATGTATTTTTAAAATGTTTTTTATAAGTGTATCGTATTTTTAAAAATTTACCTGTTATAGCATTGAGTAATCTTTTAAATATATTTTATCAATTATAACATGTTTTTTTGCCACCTCATCGTTCACGTAGGCTGTCCACATGTACGATAGTGCTGATATGACATTTCTTATTATAGCATTGTACTTTCAAAATTATTTTATTATATTATTATCAATTTCTATTGCAACATTGTATTAATATTTTTAGTAAACATATTTGATTAAATTTACAATGTTTAAATGATAAAATTATTAAAATTAAAAGTACAATGTTGTAATAGAAATTAATGATGTTATAATAAAGTAATTTTGAAAGTATAATGCTATAATAAGAAATGTCATGTCAGCATTATCGTACATGTGGACAGCCTACGTGGACGATGAGGTGACAAAAAACGTGATATGATGAGTAAATTTAATTTAAAAGATTACCAATGCTATAACGGATAAATTTTTAAAAATACGATGCTCTAATAAAAAAATATTTTGAAAATACATTGCTGTAATAAGAAAAAAAAATTAAAAGTTGATTGTTATTTCGTGCATTTCCTTCCATTAGAAATTAAAGAGAAAAGCTTTTATTATATAATTAAATATCTTAACAATATATTTAATATTTAAATCTTTAAAATAAATTTTTTATTTTATTTTAAAAAATTATGAATAAATTGTTGAGAATGCTCCAATATAAAATTATAAGATGGGTTTTGTTGAAGTAGTTTAACACATTTTTGTATGTCAAACAGATTGTGGTATTGTTTGAGGTTGTTTACTTAAATGTTTACCCGGTAAATGCTTACTGTTATAAGTCAATACTATAATTTATTTTATAGCATAAAATTGTAGTTTATCAAAATAGTATCTTATGCAATAATTTACCCGATAAACATTTATCCAGGTAAAAGTCGTCGCCCTCACTTATCGAGTAAGACTCTCCATTTTTATCATTGCTCTTATCGGGTAAAATTTTTGACCCTTATCATGTTTCATTCGTAAAGAAAATTACCTGGTAAGCGTTTACCGGGTAAACGTTTAATAAACAGTCCTTAAGTCTTCGAAATGGGATGATGATGAACAAGATTTTCATCCAAACATTAATTGAGTGTGTATTAACAAATTATATATATATAGAGAGAGAGAGAGAGAGAGAGAGAGAGAGAGAAAGAGGGGTTCGCCATGCATTGCTACTGGCATTTTATATTTTTATAGTTCTAGTGAAGTAGTAATTTTTAGGCCCAACCCAACTCATGTTGGGTTGTGGATATGGGCCGTCTAATGTAGTATAACTATAGTATCTATAATTAATTATATTAATTAAATTAAACCATTATTAAAAAAAGTGAAAATGAAAAGCTTAGAAATTTATGGGATTCTTATGACAATTCACAAAAAAATTGAAAAAATAAGTTTCATTTATCAAACGTTTATCCGATAAACATTTATCAGATCGATTACTTTATCAGATAAACATGACTAAGGCTTGTGAACTTTATCGAACAAGAGCGATGACAAAAATTGAGAGCCTACCCGGTGAGTGAAGGTGATGACTCTTACATGGTTAGCACTTACAAGGTAAATTGTTGCATACAATGTCGTTTGAATGGACTAGAATCTTACTCGGTACTATAAGCGAAAGTGTGGATTCTTGCTGGTAAACGTTTGGGTATATGGGCCCTAAGAAATACTTTTGTTATCCCAATATAAATGTTCATATCTTTATTTTAGTTTGTTTTAAAATAAGTATCAATTTTCAAAAATAAATGCTTTTCATTTCAATTAAACCCCTAATTACGAGATAGAAAAAATCTAACAATTCATTTATTATTAAGGTTAAGGTTGTCATTTAATTAATTAAAATTATAATAACTATGCATTTATAGGGGCCGTTTACCAAGCATTTACCCGGTATACACTTAGAGGTAAAATTCAACACTATCATTTACTTAACGAATAAGATTTTAGTCAACAAAAACGGCTTTATATGAGAAGGGTAAAATTGGAAGTTCGAAGAAAATTAAAATTGTAAAGTAGGAAGAAAAAGAATTCCAGTTAATTTATTAACGTTTATTCAATAAGCGTTTGCCAAATGAATATGATAGAGGTCGAAAATTTTACCTGACAAATGAAGGTGATGATTACTTGGTAAATTGTTGTAAAAGATATTGTTTTAATAAGCTACAATCTTACCTAGTAATAAAGCTATCAATAAACTTTTACCGAGTAAACATTTGAATAAATGGCCCCTTAAATCAATGATGCTATTATCGGGCATGTTTTTGGCTTATGGTACTATAATGAGCACCGAAGTTATGGGTGAGCATCGAAACCGGAAACCTGTCTTTGGAACTGGAATCATTCCGGAACTGCCGGTTCCAGTTCCTAAAATACGGAACCGATCGGGATAGGTTCCCATTCCAGTTCACATTTTTTTAAAACCGTTATGTAACACCCCAAATCCACACATTGCATATAACACATATTTCATATATAGAATACATGTTTTCCCCACATAGGTCCTCGATACAAGAGTCTGTAATATAAAATACACAACCCAAAAATTCCAAAAGTACATGCTCTTGCATCCTAGCATCTATGCTTCCAAAACAGCTAAACATATAGAGAAGTAATTCACATAACACCCTTTCCCTTATAATCATTACCTGCACACATAATTTGAAAACACGAAAATGAGGGTT
>NC_037529.1:70085626-70126718 GCF_001531365.2 Cynara cardunculus var. scolymus
GGATACCTCATCCTAGCATGACCGGTTTTGGGGCTTGCGTTGTGCGGCTGCCAGAAACAAAACCGTGCGACTACTGCTTTGTGGTATAGCGGGCATGTTAGTCAAAGCGGACAATATCATTGCTACGGGGTTCTGGGGGCGTTACACAGAGCTTCTGGTCTTCACGACCAGAGCCTCTGGTTCTAAACCACACTTAGAAAATATTTCAACATTCCGGACCAGAGCCCCTCTGGTCTCTCTTCCAGAGCTTCTGGTCTTCACGACCAGAGCCGCTGGTTTCACACCACACGCATACATGTATAAATCATTTATGGCATGTCATGCATACACAATATCATGTATTTCAACTTAGACATGCATATTTCACGTAATCCACATAATAAACATGTATAAATTACTTCAATCCCAAGTTGTCTCAAACCTGGTTATAACATTCTTCCCCCCTTAAAAGAATTCTGTCCCGGAATTCATTCAAATAACCATGGATAAGATCTGTCCTAGGTGTCGACAATATCATTAAGGAGAATGCAAACCAAAATCAATGAAATGCTTCAATTGTGGTGAGATTGGACATTCATCGAGATACTGTCCAATAAATAAAAGATGTTTCAATTGCAAGTCACCAGATCACTTTAAAGACCAGTGCCCACAACTCAAAACTCCACAACTAAATTTGGGAAATAGTACAATAAGTGGTCGAGGGAGACCAAGTATGACTAGAGGAGGGCTAGAAAGGGCGTAAGGACGATCTTTTCAGATAACTAAAAATGAGGTAGAGGCAGTTCCAGACATGGTAACARGTACATTTTTCGTAAAACTCCATACATGCTAAAGTGTTATTTGACTCGGGTGCAAACTTCTTGTTTGTATTCCCATCATTTGCCTCATATGCTCATATGAATTCTGTGCTACTTGACGATAAATTAGTAGTTGATACTGCTAATGGTCAAGTATTTGTTAGTTATATGTTTAAAAAAAMTGCACTATCATGATTGAGGATTGTGAGATATCTATCCGATTGTTTCCCATGCCTATGAAGGAATTTGATGTGGTAGTAGGAATGGATTGGTTGGCAGAAAATAAGGCTAGCATCGTTTGCAATGAAAAGATGATTAGAATTATGTTACCTGACAAAAGGATAGTCATAAGTTATGGTGATCATTAGGATCATCGTACCAGTTTACTATCTGTGATGAAAGCCAGAAAATGTATCCAAAAGAAATGCCAAGAATTTTTAGCCTATATAATTGATGCTAAGAAAAAAAAGAATAAGCAAGAATTAATTCTGATTGTTAGTGAATATCTGAAGTCTTTCCAGAAGACTTGTTAAGGCTACCTCCAGATAGAGTTATTGAATTTAGGATTGATTTGTTACTCGAAGCAACACCTGTAGCCAAAACACCATATAGATTAGCCCCATCAGAATTGAAAGAATCAGTGACTCAACTGAAGGATCTACTTGATAAGGGTTTTGTTAGACCAAATACTTCATCTTGGGGAGCTCCGATTTTATTTATTAAAAAGAGGGACGGGTCAATGAGAATGTGTATAGATTATCGGGAGCTTAACAAAATGACAGTTAAGAATAAATATCCATTACCCAGGATTGATGATTTATTTGATCAATTAAGTTGGGACCATGTTGTGTCACACGAAGGAATCAAAGTGGATCCATTCAAAATTTGTAAACGAGTTGGACCAGTAGCTTACCAATTGGAGTTACTAGAGGAACTTAGTCTGATTCACAATATTTTCCATGTGTCAAACCTAAGAAAATGCCTTGCTGATCCTAGTATGGCAATACCACTTCCGGAGATTAAGTTGGATGACAAACTAAATTTTGTAGAAACTCCAGAAGCTATAACCGATCACAAAACCCTGTGTATTGAGAAACAAGGAAATAAGTCTAGTAAGGGTGTCGAAAATGAGGGTTAGACATGAATGTCTAGTGAGGTTCCCTTCTATGTAATGCAGGGTCATGATCACCAAAACGTTTATTTCAAATCATTCATCTTATGAAGTAAAATTAAAAACATACTGCCTCGATCCATCGGACCTCTGGTTTCAAACAACACTTAGAAAATATTTCGACAACCAGGACCAGAGCCCCTCTGGTCTCTCTTTCAGAGCTTCTGGTCTTCACGACCAGAGCCTCTGGTTCTAAACCACACTTAGAAAATATTTCAACATTCCGGACCAGAGCCCCTCTGGTCTCTCTTCCAGAGCTTCTAGTCTTCACGACCAGAGCCGCTGGTTTCACACCACACTTAGAATATAATTCGACATTTAGGACYAGAGCCCCTYTGGTCTCTCTTCCAGAGCTTCTGGTCTTCACGACCAGAGCCTCTGGTTGAACCAACCAGACTTAGAAAATATTTCAAAACCTTTTTTCAAGACCTAAGACCAGAGCCTCTCTGGTTTCTCTTCCAGAGCTTCTGGTCTTCACGACCAGAGCCGCTGGTTGAACTAACCAGAACTTCTGGTTCAAAAGACATGACCAACCAGAGCCCCTCTGGTTCAACGCGTAAGTCAACCAGAGCTTCTTTGGTCTGTTTTTCATAAAAAGACTAAGTATACAAATCTTTTTGAAATACCATTTTAAAACAAAGAATTAAATTACTAAGCTTGTTTCTCAAAGATATAAACTTATTTTCCAAACTAATAAATCCATAAAATATTTTTCATAAATAACTAGCATCCTCTGGTTCCATTATGAGGGTCAATCAGAGCCCCTCTTGTCTTTGCAAGGTATAACCAGAGCTAATCTGTTTCCTCATAATCAATGCTTTTACCCAAAACATCAACAATCACGAATTATATTATCTCCAATACCATCACATCATTACCACCATTTCTACTAAAGACAACATCTCTAAATCCTCAAATCACCAAGAAGTGAGAACTCCAATCTGTTGTAACTTTAATAGTTATCATGGTAAGAGTTAGACTATGCCGATATCGTCCCACCTTATATCCTCCCAATAATCCCCTTTAAATGATGTTCCACCCTTATATCCTCCCATTCATTAATATGAAGTAGTTCATCCAAAGACAGACCTCAGTCACATGTCAGAGTGAACCTGTTCATAATCCTCAAACCAAATGATGGTTTCAACATAGGTTTATACTCAAAACCTTTTATTCTCAAGAACAATCTGTTCTTCCCAAAACAGTTTAAAACTCTGTTTTTCTGTAAACTCTTTCAAACTGTTTTAAAACCCAGATACTGTTTAAATCTTTCCAAAACAGTTCCAAAAAAACAGATTCAAACAACAACTTCTCAAGGCTGTTGAAGAACACAATTCTATTTTATATTTATCAAAATCAAAATCCAAAATAACATCATAAAACTGTTAAAAACAGTTTATCATCTTAACCTCAAAACCAATATCAAAACTCAATAGTTATAATCAACGGTAGTTTAAAAACTCACAGTTTATAAACAAAGGTAGTTTTAAAAGAAAACTCACCTTATCAAACAGCTTTCTTGATGAAAATCACACAACAAAAACTTTATTCTTAACACAGAATCTTCAAGAACACCTTACTCACACACATGTTCTTTTTCTAAAAGAGTGATAGTGATAAGGATAACCTTATCAAACTCTTTTTTAAATACTCTCACCAAGGCGGTGGAGGATTTTAATAATAAAACTTCAAAGGCGGTGAAAGCTTTTGTCCAATAGAAATAACTTTGGGCGGTGGATTTTGTATTATAAAATTCATGATTTCTTAACCATGAAGATATAAGCTTTAAATAATAGAATAATGATTCCACCCGAATAGTTTATCACAATAAGCACCACCTCATGTATGCTTCACACCACATGTATGCATCTATAAATCATATATGTCATGTCATCTTTTCACATATATGCATGCACAATATCATGTTCACATATATAGTTCATGCATTTCTATTTTGGTATGCATATTTCACGATCTGTAACACCCCAAATCCACACATTGCATATAACACATATTTCATATATAGAATACATGTTTTCCCTACATAGGTCCTCGATACAAGAGTCTGTAATATAAAATACACAACCCAAAAATTCCAAAAGTACATGCTCTTGCATCTTAACATTTATGCTTCCAAAACAGCTAAGCATATAGAGAAGTAATTCACATAACATCCTTTCCCTTATAATCATTACCTGCACACATAATTTGAAAACACGAAAATGAGGGTTAGACATGAATGTCTAGTGAGGTTCCCTTCTATGTAATGCAGGGTGAGAATCACCAAAACGTTTATTTCAAATCATTCATCTTATGAAGTAAAATTAAAAACATACTGCTTCGATCCATCGGACCTCTGGTTTCAAACAACACTTAGAAAATATTTCGACAACCAGGACCAGAGCCCCTCTGGTCTCTCTTCCAGAGCTTCTGGTCTTCACGACCAGAGCCTCTGGTTCTAAACCACACTTAGAAAATATTTCAACATTCMGGACCAGAGCCCCTCTGGTCTCTCTTCCAGAGCTTCTGGTCTTCACGACCAGAGCCGCTGGTTTCACACCACACGCATACATGTATAAATCATTTATGGCATGTCATGCATACACAATATCATGTATTTCAACTTAGCCATGCATATTTCACGTAATCCACATAATAAATATGTATAAATTACCTCAATCCCAGGTTGTCTCAAACCTGGTTATAACACGTTAACCGGTGGGTACCCGTCGGGACCGGGTACTTGGTGGATACCAAGAAACGAAACAGACAAATACCCGCTATTTTTTAATAAAAATATTTTATATGTTTATTATATTTAATAAACTAAAATTGAAATTAATTTACCTTTTATTTATGTAATTACTAGTTTTTAGTTTCTATCGGATTAGTTTTCATCGTTTGTAATATTTATTTCTATACATTGATACTTTGTAATAGACTAATAATTATTTTTTTATAATATGAATTATGAAATGATGAAAACTTAAAAAGAAAATAGACACCGGGTACCCGGTACCGGAACCAATTTCAAGTGGTCTCGGGACGGGTTCCGGTTCCTCCATAACATGAACCGCCGTTTTCGGTTTTCGGACTGGTTCCATTAATTTTGATCGGGTACCCGTCTTTACTCACTCCTAATAAAAATGATACTTTTTCCTTTTTAAGATTATATATATATATATATATATATATATATAATTTTAAATCATCTTTAACAAGATTTCAGTTTAATAACCTGTCAAATTACTATTATATTTTTTCAAAACAAATAAATTGTATTTTAAAAAACTAACTAAAAATACATAGTTTTCATATTTTATAAAATCATAAAACATATTTTAATTATAAAAATCAACCCTAGACTATTTCCTTCTAGAATGTTCGAACACATGCTAAAGTCTTGGTTTGTTTTATTGTATTATTTTACTAAATATAGAAACAATATCTAAACTGTTTTAAAAAAAATTAATTATTCAAAGAAGGTCTAACGGAACCATCTTGGTCATTGGTAACACTCAATGAACGTCATGAACACCAGAAACATCAAATAAGAAGAAACACAGAGCAACACATGAGTTACGTAGTTTCACCATTGGTATGGTGATGTATGTTTACCGGAAACGAGAAACTTTTATTGACGAACAACACATTATGCTTAGCGGCACCTGGATCTTTGGCCTTCATGAGAAGTCAGGGTTCAAACTCACCAAAGGTAAAGAGAGCATGTGAGTTTAACTACTTTTTTTTATCAACCTGGATATCTAACGCACTATGCGAGCTGATTAATCCCAGGACGACCACCTGCTTGTGAGTAGCCTGGAGTCACCGTATTTGAACCTCCGAGACCACAAGGGGATTTTTATTCCTCCTTGGATTTGATCATGAGATCTACAGACACTTTTGAGCTTTGGAGCTCAAGCTCAAACCAACCAGACACCGCTCTTGTGGTTGAGTTTAACTGTCGCATTTGCCATATATGAGTATTATATACTTGGAAAAAGAATATCAAAATTAAAACGTCAATATGTGCTTAGTATCTCGATGATATCTACCATTAAAATTAAAATAGGGCTTTTTGCCTCTCAAGTCAGGGCTATCAGATGCGCACCTGGCCAATAGGGTATTTATATTAAGCATATATGATAATATCAATTCGATCCAAACATAACAAATTAGGAATTTCGAATTTATCACGAAACATAGTCGATTTTTATTATAGAACAAGTGCCCAAACTCCTTAAAGTTTCTATTTGCAAATATATAAGGCACACAATCATGCTGGATCATAACATACAACGTTGCCATATTTCCCAAAACTAGTTGTTTCAGTATTACCAAAGAGCACAAGCATGTGTGATCAATTATAGGGCTTGAATGTGGAAAATGTTCTTTTTTTTTTCTCGTGTTTTCATGTTAATAGTATTTCGTATCACAACATTCAACAACAATATCCATCCAAATACAAAAACCATCAACACGTTTCGCAAATATTCAGTGTCAAAAGTGCATCATAAGAATGTTGTGCTCAGCCTGGAATACAATCATGAAGTTGAAAGTACCAGAAATTCCTAGAAGCATACCATCAGAAAAGCTTCCTTGATCAATTGGGTAGATCAAGAAAACAACAGTTGCAGTTGCAACCAGAGTTGGATATGCAACCACAATCCAAGCTCACATACCCAGACAGAAACTAAGTTCCCACTCACGACACATGTAACAAGCTACACCAAGTAAGAAGTGTAGAACAGTTAGTTCATAAGGACCACCATTGTATAACTATTCATCAACTGATATTGTTTCCCATATTGGGTAAAAATGCAAACCTATAGCTACAGTAGTAGAATTTAATGACTTCTGAAATAATATTGTTTCCATAAAGTAGAGATCCATAAACAGGTTCACGAATACCATCAACATCACTGGAGGAGCAGCAATGAAGGGTGGTCCGTTTGGTTTAAACTTAGCTTCCAAGGGTCAAAAGTGTCTGGAGGTCCCAGACTCCGAAGTTTGAATCCGAGGAAAAATAAAAGTCTCATTGTGGCCACGGAGGTTCAAATGCGGTGACTCCGGGCAACCCGCGAAGCGGGTGGTCGTCATGAGATTAGTCGGCTCGCATAGCGGATTGGATATCCAGGTTAACTAATTTTTTTTTCAATGATAAGATTAAAAAGTTTCTTTTAGTATTTAATTATACATTATAATCATTGAACATCCTTTTTTAGAAACTCTCAAAACACGTTCAATACACAAAGTGTGATTTTTTTTTGTCGTATATGCGCTATCTGTTTCTGATAATTCAGTAGATAATATTTGAAAAGAAAAATTAAAACTCAAAATCTTCAAATTATTTCAAAAAGGCGAAAACATTCTAGAAATCCAGCTATACTGCTACAAGATTAATACAGTACATTCTCATCGAACTATAAAGATCGGCTATAAAACACTGTATATGCTAGAAAATTATGTCTGGTTTTAGTAGATGACAACAAACTCAGACATTGTGGATTTAGACGAAATCCGATGTATAGAGCAAGATAGAATATCGCATAAAATTGCATCAATTAGTTATACGGTACAAGCTATAAATAGCATTGGTTTTACCGTACAACTAGTTGATACAATTCTATACAATTTTCTATACTCAATATTACAACCCAGCAATATTACGTGAATGAAAAAGGATCGGCAACTGAAAATTGGCCCACAACTGATCTAAGATCATCCCAATCTCCATGCTTAATGAACTGGTTCACATCTAGACCGGAGAAGCTAGAGCATGATGCCGTCGTCGATGGAGGTTGATCGGATGTTACTGTCGACGATGTTAACTGTCCCATAATCAACTGGTTTGATCCATGGAGGTGTTGTTGTTGGTGATGAGTATGAACGAATGGTTTATTTTCATTGATTACAGGAGCTTGAAAGCTAATGTAACTTTGCATATCGTAATCGGAGTCTCCGCTGCTTGTATCAACCACGGGCGGTGATTTACTGGTCGAGATTTCTCTCCATTCTGGTAAGGTTTTTTTGTGGCTCGGAGATCGCTTTAGAATTCTACACAATGTCCATACTTCCTGCATGAAGATAAGGTGTTTGATATAAGTCTCGTGTGTGTGTGTGTATATATATATATATATATATATATATAAGAATCTAGATGTGATTCGTTAAGCAGGTTTTGTTCTTACAGCTTCTAGAGCGATGGATTTATCGTCGATTTGGTTGTCGGAATGAGGTGGTGGAAGACGGAATTCGTGCATCATCCATTCGGTTTTGGTGCCTTTTCCGGCACTGCCACGGTAGTAAACGAGAGATTTCTTAAGGCCGATGCAGACTGATCCATCGCCGGAATAAATTGGACGATCGATGCCGGTAGCTTTCCAGAAACCAGATCCGGTGACTCTGTTGGGTCTTATGCTGTTCCTATACTTCCTGCCTCTTCTGCAAAAGAAGTACCACTCCTTCTCTCCTGCATTACTGCCTTCTACACCATTTTTAAGCGGAAGAAATCGTTACTTAATTGTTTGATGCGTGTTTTTAGATCTAAATTACATTTATAAAACAATAACATATCATTCATAATTGAGATCATAAACCCTAGAAATTGAACACTTAATTATCTGCACTATTTTTGTTTCATGCTCTATCTGATTATGAACAACAAAGTGGCCAGCATCATCAGTCATCCTCTATATTCTATAATTTGATTAATTTCCTCTTCCAATCTTCTATGCTGATCGAGAATTCCTAGCTTTATTAATTAATCCCAAGTTTAGTATTGGTTTTGCAGAAATAAAACAAACATGGCTGGAAAAAAACAATTGAATACATACTTGGAAGATCCCAAGGATCGTATTTGTAGATGTCAATCTCCTTGATGAGTTCCATACTGATGGGTCTATTCTCAACCTTCCTCAGCAGATAAAATCCAACAAGCTCTTCATCCAAGGGATGAAACCGAAACCCAGGCAACGGTACGTCTTCTTCTTGATCATCAACTAATTGCCTATTATAGTTATGAGAGTACTTACTATTCAATAACTGCTGCTTCTGAGTATCCATAGATTCTTGCAACAAATTTCTGAATAGACTAAGTATAATAAGAGGATTGATTGCTAGAAATTAAAGGTGGGTTTTCTTTTGCATATTGTATGAACTATGAAGTAGTGAGATTGTATGTAAAGAGGGTTTGAGGAGCTAAGTATAAAGGATGAATATTCCAACTTGGTCAAAGTCATGAACATTGACTTGGTGGGTGTCTTGAGGGTCCAGAAATCTAAACTTCTTCAAACTTATCAAGTCTTCGGTCCTTTTTTCTACCCACACAAGTTATCATTGAGACGAAAATTGGAACATTCATGCAACAAACAAAGAAATAATGTTCTCTTCTCACAACATGTCCACTTCATCCTTTTCTTTCTTCAAAATTACTTTATATGTACACTTTCAAACATTATATATGAGATCTCTCTGGATGGTAAGACCTCTGACAACCAGTACATAATGTGATATTTGATATGATTTTTTATTTATGGCTAGCATTAATTAATATAGTGACTAAACGTATATTTGTTTTACATGTACTTGGTTCAAAATGTGAACATTTTTGACGTGTCTATGAAACAAAAATTACATATAAAAAAGTTTTACATTACAAACTGAATACATATGAAACAAATATATGTTTATCAATACATTAAACATTGTACTTAGATGGAAAAAGATCATGTGAAATAAAATCTTTTAAAGTAGAAGTTCTCATAAATCTCACAAATTTTAGAGTTTGTATATGTATGTGTGTGTGTGTGTGTGTGTGGGGGGGGGGGGGGGGGGGGTTGTAAGAAATGCAATTTTTCGTGAGAAATATAACTCTCACATAATGTATGTGAAGATACTCTTATATTGTGCGAAAGTTTGTGAAAATGACCGCCTTTAAAGAAACTATGAAGGTACACATTCGTGTCTGTCTTTGCCACCTTCACAAAATATAACGTATAACATTTACTCAATATAAAGTTACCTTCACAACTTTCTCAATCTCTTTTTTTTTCCCACCCGATCCCAAGTCTTATGAAATTAAAGCAAAAACTATTAAGTCTTATGAAATATAAGTTTTTTTTTTCAATCCATTATGTGACACCCTCAACATTAAGTCATAAGTTTCAAAGAAATTTCGACATAAATTATTAGACACTTGTCATATGCCTCTTTCATAATATGTGAATTATTTGTATCCATTAACACCATTCACATCCCAAATTAAAAGCATGTATATATTATACTTTGAATAATATAAATTTAATCCATAATTTATATTTTATTTATCTATTTATTGTATGTTATTCATCCAACATTTTAATGAATAAGATATGGATAAACGAAATTTAACCATTAGCCGTCTATTATTTGTTATACTAATGAGTAGAATATGGACACGGTAAGAACTTCAATAAGCAAGATAACAAAATAACCATTATCTGATTCATACCCAGTTACCCAATGCCATTCATCAAAACAGAACTTTGAGGATAATCTATTAGCCCTTACACTTAGAGGATGTTTGGTTAACGATATTAAACAATAACAAATGAAATTGAAAATAAAAGAAACTGTTTATTTGAATCTCTATTTCTTTTTTCAAAGGAAAACTGATTTGTTTGTGGTAACCGTGAGATCCAATGTGAACCACTCGCTTGAGATATTTAATGATATTTTTTAAATAAGCTAAAAAAGTAATATAGTAATTCTATTTTTGACAACTAATCAAAATATTTAATTAAAATTAGTTACATAATATATCAATTACCTAATATACATTGTATTTTAAAGACGCTTGTGAATCAAAACGTATCATAGTGATAACGTTCACAATATATTTTCTTTGTTTTATTATGTGTATCATAGTGTGCATTTTCGTCATTTTCAATGTTTTACAAAGGATATCACATTGTATATCTTGTATATATATTTGGGTATCATAGTGAATATCGTTTGTAGATATCACAATATGTATCTTGTGTTCACATAAGGTTCATCGGAATAAGATTCGCCGAAGAGATGAAAGAGGAAAGAATATTTATAATCCCTAAAATGCCCTTAATTAATATTTTAAGTTAAAATTACCAAAATTATTAATTTCCTAATTTAATCTTTGATTTGTGGTTGAGTTTAGATCTCATGGTACCACAAACAATATATATATATATGGATCCATATTGTTTGAGCTGAAAATGAGAACATGCTTTATACCATTCTTCGGCTAATTTTTGGCATTTGACTAGTAGGCTTTAGTGCTTATAATGCTAATAATTTTTTTAATACATTTGTTCTAATTAAGTAACTATTTAGCACATGTTGGTTTTATATGTATCTAGTCTACACTCTTATTATGATCTAAAGTTTGAAGTTCAAATATGCCCTTTGTTGTACTTCATATGTTTGAACTTTGAAGTCACCTTAGGTTATGTGTAAAACTTTATTTTTACTTTATACAACCCCCAATTAAGTTTGAACTACCAAACTAAACTTTAGATAAAAACATGTTTCAAGATTTCTTATCAAGGTAATCCCATTAATTTGACGATTGCATGGATTCGTCAAGGGTTCGTTCTATCATTGACAAAATGACAATGTTGTTCTATTATTGGTTAGCTATTTCAGAACCTCATAATTTAACGATTTGCATGGATTTATTGCCAATGGCAAAAATATTTTGACGATTTAGCTGGTCAATTTTTTCACTTTATTTTTGAATTATGGTCATTTAAAAAATACCCTTTTGTTATTGCGTGCGCGCGTGCGCACACACACACACACACACACACACACACATATATATATATATATATATATATTATTTTTACAAATTTGGATCGAATAGGGCCGTAGAACGGATTTCCATACAAATCCGAGTCAAATAATAATGATTTGAAGCACATCAATTTTCACATTGAAGCAACAAATGCATGTATTTTTGGAAAATCCGGCGATTTAAAAAATCGTGAGGGACTAATTAAATTAATATGAAATTTCTATGTATAACCTAGGGTTAAATTTAAATTGAACTGTGTTATTTTTTCCCAATCTGAATACTTAATGATCATAATTCTGATTTTTATATATTTATTATGTTTGATTAATAACTAATACTTATATGTTAATTGGAAAAATTCAGTTTAAAAAAGGGAAAAAACAAAGTCTTAGGGGTTGTTTGACAGTTGCTGAATGGTTTGGTCCAGAATGATTAAGAGGCTCTCATGATATAGTGCAAAATGAAATATAATTGTTTGGTAATTGTGTAAAATGAAATATAATTGTTTGGTAATTGTGTAAAATGAAATTAGAGCTCTTAATGATTAAGGGAGATCCATGATACAAAATCATTTAAAGGGTTTTAGAACCATTAAGAGACAATTTTTTTTTCTGACAAACAAGATTCACCTCTTAATGATTCAGAAATTGTCTCTTAATGAAACTATTAATAAGTAAACAAACAACCCTTAATATAACTATTTACAAATACCTAATCATATATCATCGTATTAAATTAAATAATATTGAGAATTCCATAGATATCCTCACATGTATTACGTATGAATAAGAAATTCTAAAATACAATGTCAAACAAATTTCTTGACAAATGATGAAAGAGAATAGAAAAATAAATAAAATAAATAATAATAATAAATAAAATCTAAAAGGCACCAATAGTTGGTTATGAAATTGTCAACGATGTCATCCTATACTTATTGTACAAATCTATACAGAAGACCAAAGAGATTCATCTTAGAAATAGAGGGAAATCGTGCCAAGTATTATGTAGCTACTTTAAAATATATATTTTTAAAACTTACAAAAAAAATATTATACAAAAATGTCTATTATATGAAACATATGTATATAAAAATTTAGACTCCTAAGTACTTGACTGATTCTTTTTTATTTGGATAATCAAATTATTTAAGATTAATAACAAAAATTATAGTAAAACTTCATTTTTTGGTCCTTTGAATTCTTTCCATTTTAATGACAAATTTGTTTATGGGCTTTATTTGTATAATTTTTAATTTTGGGTCTTCTGCTAATGACCATGACCATTATGATGAGTATTTTGGTCCCTCTCTTCCTTGGGGTGAGTTTGGTATCTATACATATCGGACATGACATAACAAAAAAATTGTTCAACATTTGATAAGACAGAACTCGACATGACAGAACAAATAAAATGATCAATTTACCCTAATGAGTTGTTTATATCATTTATATATTTTGATTAACTTACATAATTTATTAAATTATAATAAAATATATATATTTTTAACAAGATATATTATTAGAAAGTTTTCATCAAGATGATTAAAATGACACAAAAATAAAAAGCTTATGTAGTTTATAAATTTTATTTTATACCTTTTCTTTATTATTATTATTTTTATTAATGTTTAATAAATTATATAAACTAACCAAATATAGAAACCATACAGAAATAATATTTTGAGAACAATAAAGTTAAAAAGTATAGCATACAATAAATACAATTTAAATATGAACAAAATGTAAAGAGAGATGTGTATTTGATGTTTTAGAAGAGAATTACGTTTTATTTTAAGATTATATCGGTAAAATATAGATGTGTTTCATCTTGTTTCGTAGGGTAATGATGAAACACGTCTGTTCCACTTTGTCTTACTTTATTATCATCTATTCCACATAAAAATCATGTCAAAAATAAAACAATAATCCTTATCATTTCTATTATGTTATATCTAATATAGCAAACACACGTTTAGAGGTTGTTTGTTTACCTCTTAATAGTTCCATTAAGAGGCTATGACAAAAAATAAGTATGTCTTTTAATGATTCTAAAACCCTCTGAATAATTTTGTATCATTGGTCTCTCTTAACCATTTTAATCATTAAGTGTCTAATTTCATTGTAAACAATTATTAAACAATTATATTTTATTTTGTACTATATAATGAGAACATCTTAATCATTCTAATCACTTAATCATTCTGCATCAAATCATTCAGCAACTGCTAAACAATCATTAATAAGGTAAAACAGTTTATAAACCATCCCCTTCCTCTTTCCTTGTGGCTGTTCCCATCTCTAGAAAAGATGTGGAGCAAATCGTAATAGCAAGGAGATTGGTTCCCTTATAAATAAATTGATTAAATATGTATATGATAATGGAGATATATTATTATCCATTACCATTATCATTGAAATGCCTAAAATATTAGAAAAATGAAAAGCTTTAATAAAAATCTTTTGCATTAAGATGTTAAGGAACAATTTGCAGCGTCATTATATATCTCTTTAAATAAAATAAAAAAGGAATACTATTCTATTGCTTTTCAAAAAAAAATGTTCTCTTTGTAATCTAATTATATAGATAAATAGTTATACAGGTATTTGGTTTTAGTTTCAAAAAATTAATAGTTTATGATTATATCTATAACTCTTAGGTGACGTTTGTTTTTTAAAATGTGATGAAGTCTGAAGTCTTATTTCACTTCTGATTTATAAGAGGTGGTGCTGAAGTTTGAAATCTGAATCAATAAGATTGTTTGTTTTTGTATTTTATCCATTAAATATTATAGTGTTGAATTTATAGATAACTTTATACAATTTCACATATTAATTCATCATGATGAAATTTACATTTAAAGTATATAATTAACATTCATCTAAATGAAAATATATCATTAACGGTGTTTAACACATTTACATCCTATTAAAATACATTAATTGAGAGGGGTGATGATTGATTCGGTAAGGATCGAATGAGAGAAATGATCGGTTAAGATTAATCAACTGAGAAATGTCGTTGTTGAGAATTTGAAGAACAATAAGAGGCAAATAAGAAGTTGGTTTACCTCTTATCAGATAAGAGGAAAATAAGACATAACTGCTTCTGAAAAATTGAAAAAAACAAACAGTCTGAATGGTATTGCCTCTTAATGAATCAAATATAAGGGGCTGATAAGAGTTTTTTTTTTATAAAAAACAAACAAGCCCATAAAAATTTTTATGAGGTGTGGGGGTGTCATGTCCTATTAAGATGCTTGCAAGTGGTCATGGCTTGTTCTTCGGGTAGGGTAGAGTGTCTCCCCTTTGTTTGTCTTACTTTCAGCCGTTTAGTTTGTAGGTATTGAAATAGAATTAAATTTCATTCTTTATAAAAATAAATTATAAAAATTTATTTTATTAATTGATTATTACAAAAACAGTTTTAACATATTTTAAAATTTATATTTTATATAATACTAATATTGATATATTCTTTTTCAAATTTATATTTTATCTAAAAATAAAAACCACATAAAACCGTATTATATCGATGGAAAAAATAAATAAAATAAAAAATATTAAAATCGACATATATATGAACTAAAAAAACAAAGTAAAAGAGTTGCAGACAAAAGAATAGAATAGAAGTGGTGATGACCAATGAATGGACGAATGGTGACGTAGGTAAGGAAAGACTGTGTGCATAGTCAAAATTAATAAATCATAATTTTGTGGTTTTGATTCATTCAAATTCGTTTGCAGTTGATCGTCATGTCTATTAAGTAGACGGTCAACAATTGTGTCTGCTTTTGGCCACATATATATATAAAATCTCATAAACACATACTTAGAGATTGTTTGTTTACTTTTAAAACCTTTTGAATGATTTTGTATCATGGGTTTTCCTTAATTATTTAGCACCTTAATTTCATTGTAAACAATTACCAAACAATTATATTTTATTTTGCATTATATCATGAGAGTCTTTTAATCATTCTGACGACTTAAATCATTCTACACCAAACTATTCAGTAACTATCAAACAACCAACTTAATTAGTTAAGAAGATCTAATTCTTCAAAATCAAAATTTCAAAGAAAAAAAATATTTATATCCAACAAATTTTCTATTTTAAATATTATAATATAAATTATATATTAAAATATTTTTTACAATTAATAAAATATTATTCTCCCCCATAAACATTTAAAATTAAAGATTTTCATTGTTAGGATTCATAAGAAATCATCTCTTTTATAAATAATCATTTTTAAAGAATTATTCAATTCTAGTGTTTGGAATTGCTTATTTGAAACAACTTATATTTTTTTATAAAACCATTTATCAACTTATTATAAGTCAGAAGAGTTTAACTTCTTTAAAAACTCCTTATTACCGGTTTGGCACCGATATAAATTGTTTTTATTTATTTATAAAACACTCAAAAATGCTTATTATTGGTGTCACACCGGAATAAGTTAATAGGTTGTTTTTATAAGCAATCTCAAACATCCCCTAAAATATTTTATCATTTCTTGCATATATATTTTTTCGTTTTAAAGAATATGTCAAGCAAATCTTCATCTTAAAATATATGTAAGAGATGCTTTAATTAACGAACTTTATATAATACGATAATACATCATTCTTTTGTTTTTATAATTTATTATAGGAACTCTTTTTAATTTTTGTCATCAACATGCCAGTCTATTTAGACCCAGCCTTTTCTTCTAAGGTGATGGTCTTTTACATAAACACTTTTGTGTGTATATATCTATATTATATTAATAAGTATTATATTAATAAGTATTATATTAATAGTGTATATATCTATATTATATTAATAAGTATTAGATCAAAAGTCTTAAAGCATAAAACACTATTAATTTATGTAAGAGATTTAATAATCTTTTAAGTACAAACTATTATGGATAATGTACAAATACTTAAAACATACCATTTGTTTGGTCAAAGTTTCAGATTTAAGTAAACCATATTTACATGAAAAAGATATGTTTGATCTTCCCAAAGTTGTTTGACACTTTGTTTGTTTCCTATTTTGAACCCAATTCAAATTTAAAGTTCTTTCTTTTGAAATAAATTGAAATTCGAAGCAACAATATCAGAAAAGGTTTTAGATCTTGCATGTACCCTACCCCAACTCTTCAACTTTATATGGGTTTAGAAACTCAACATGTGTACAATTATTTTCTCAATCGATCTTACTAATACATCATATTAACCTTCAACTTTATATATTAGTTGACTTGTGCATCGCACGGGTACACCACTAGTGTGTATATATATATATATATAATGAAAAACACCACAATTTTATGAAAAAACGAGAAGACATACATCACATGTGATACTAAATCAGTTGTACTCATCCGTACACCACCGGATCCCTTCACATGTATTATCATATGTGATAGTAGTGTTATCGTATCTTCATAAAATCGTGGTGTCCTCGTTTGAACCAATTCCCCCTCTATATATGTATGCATCTATATATAGTGGGACTTTCATTTGAAAATCTATAAAATTGTAATAATCTTAAACTGCTATTTCACATAATTTATTTTTCATCCACCACTTGGATTTAGTGTATTGATTAACATATATTTGTTTTGTTTTATAACATAAACATCTTTTACGTGTTTATGAAACAAAAAGTACAACTAAAAAGTCTCACATTTCAAATCAAATACATATAAAACAAACACATTAAAAAACACACACACACACACACACACACACACATATATATATATATATATATATATTAATCAATGTATTAGATCACAACCTTAGATGAAAAAAATCATATGAAACAATGTCTAAAATAATAATTTACATTTATCATAATATATAAGATTATTATTTAATTATACCATATATATAAGTAGGCATTATATATACAAAAAAGGACCCTAGAAAACAGCCAATTTTGAAGGGGAAATAGTCAAAGTCACAAGTCAAACAACATTAATACCTGCCACACAACAAAATCAACGTTTTCAATCATTCAATCTAACCCAACTCCCCCAAAACCTTCTAGTTCCATTGTAAATATAACCCGACCATTTCCATACTCAAATACATCAATACAAACATATCTTAATACGTCACATCAATATATTAAAATGTAAAAGAAAAATGGTTTTTGTTTAGCCTCGCACACATACATGTTTTAAGATTTTCAACCTTGTAGAGTTAGTTCAACTGACAATAAGGCTCGGGCCTTTGAGAATTTTTCTTAGAGGTCACCGGTTCAAGTCCTACAAGGCCACTGAGGAGTTTTCTGACTGTTTTTCAAGGTCCCTGATCGGCACACCGAAGGTTAACAAAAAAAATTGTTACAAGATTTTCATTTTGGACTTTTCCTACACATATTTTGTACACAAATAACATAAAATAAAACTAAACTAAAGCTCCAAATAGATTCAAAATAGGAGTCTGTATTGCATGTGCAAAGTCATACCTGATCAGGGTATACTTCTTGTCCTACTTGAAGCCATGAAGACATTTCTTCTCCACCCTCATTGTCATGCTCATATCTCAGTAAAATTCCAAACAGAATCTTACCCTGTTCGATGTTAAACTTTAATTTCATATTTTTCTAACAAAACCGAAAAAAAGGGGAATTCGGATTCTGACCTTGGTTCTCCTGTATGCTGCTAAGGTAGATAGAGGCTCATTTGATCTCTGTACCTCACCACCTTGATAATTCAAATTGATCATCTGGCAACGGTTGCAACCGCCCAATGACTACCAAAAAAATCCATAAAAGCGATTAAATGATAAAAAGTATAGGTTCTGGAAGTTTTACAAAAGTTTGAAAGGAGAAAAATGTATCTATCCTGGGGCTCTCTAATACCTATCTGCTGACAACTATAAATGTCCTATAAATTCGTCATCCTGATACACTTCTAAAAAGACTTTACAAAAAGTTACATATTCAACCTCATCGGTGCAAACAATTAAAATAATATATATCTCTCATCAATATTAAAAAAACAAATTAAATAACGAATTTATAAATAGAATTGACGTTCGTCCATCAGGCCGCTCGTCTATGGACAATAGGTGAATATTCCTATACTACCCCTTGTTGGTCCCGAGGGACGGAGGAGGCTAGAGTGGGGCCTGTAGCTAAGAGGATTAGAGCACGTGGCTACGAACCCAAGTTTTAGAGATTGGTAGAAAAGTTTGAGATTTCTACCTTCTCTTTCTTTTTCCTCTCCACTTTAGCATACACTTTAGTATAGCTATTGGAGCAAAAAAAGATTCTAAATCTCCAAGATCTCTATCTTAGCATAGCTCTTGGAGATGCTCTTATCTTCCGAAAAGTCTAAAGCAAATATTGTTGACATCAATTCATATGTGAAGATGATAATGAGTACATAGGTGTTTTGACATGGAAGCTTTCTCGAAAATGCAATGTTCGAATTATCATTAATATAACACATTCCATAACGAGTAATGGAAACTTGATGTTTAAATCCTAGCTATTTTAGGTTCTAAGAAGCAAGAACTAACCATGAAGTGATTGCCTCCGATCTTAAGACTACTCCACCCATCTTCAGCATATGGCTCACCACCAGATACCACAAGGTTGGGCCGGAATCTCATTGCATCAACTTGCATTCTTAATCCAACAGATCCTTCCTGTCTACCTGCTTCCGACAAAATGAGTTATAATGTCTATCACCAATTATGCGGATCCATCTCATAATATATCAAAATTTCCTTGATAAACTTGACAAAACCAACTTAGAGATAGGATTTAATAAGAAGGGGCAAAATGAAGCAAAATGCAACAAAGTTTGGTTTAGTTCCTGTTTAGTGTTGCACAGATCTTTTTTCTCAATCAATGAAATAAAATTTCAAAATCTCCTATTTCGTACCCGTTTTGACTGTTAACCTGTTGATCTTGTAACATTTGATGACGTAGATACTCATTCATGAGAGGTTTACTAAAGGGTTACTGCAAAAATGAATGATAAAATTGACACCCACATCATCAAATGTTACAAGATCTACAGGTTATCCGTCAAAATGGGTACGAAAATAAAGGAAATTTTGGAACTTAATTACAATATATAGGAACATGTGAAACTTTGTTACGTTTATCGAGAAAAAGTATTTGTTACACTAAATAGGAACTAAGGCAAAATTCATTACATTTTGCCCAATAAGAGATGGGGAAACCAAAGCATTTACGGAGAACGTAAAAAGAAAGGATGCATCTCAACATACTTGAGTTTAATTTATGGTTGAGGTTAGATATGCTTTCCTCGGATACCAGTAAAAGCTGAGCTTCATTAACAAAGTTTAATCTGGTATTCACGTCTCTGCATCTGCCCATGCTTTTGGTCTTGTTCAAGCAGATACCATTTCTGGAACTAGATCTTAATAAATAACAAGGTCGGCCAACTGCATTGCTGAACCAAGTGTCTATCTTATTATCATAGCCCAGAACTTCATATCTGTGAAGTAAACAATGGTTTGACTACATGATCCAGACAAAACCTGATATAAACTAGTAACTGTTATATGCGTTGAAACAACTGCTCTATTCTTTGAGTAGATGACAGATATGTGTACATCTCACCCCGGCCCTACATCCAAGTGGGGCATACCGGATGTGCTTGGTTTAATCATATATAAGTTTTTAGTAGCTGTTAGACAGGTAAAACTACAGCTCACTTTGCTAATTCATATAGCAGTACCGTACAAAAGTTTGTTGTCCCATGTTTGGTGCGGCATTAGACTGGGATTTGACAGGACCCGCGTGAGACAAAAAACCATACGTCCCACCAAGATAGTGGAACAAGAATCAGGGAGATGAGACAATATTGGTAAATTACTAAACTACCCATATCAAATTAAAACCCTAAAACCTTCCAGAATCTTTCACCTGCCTATCACACTCACTCGTCCAGTCCCATGTCAAATTAAAATCCGTCCAGTCTTGTCTAGTTCCATGTCAAATTAAAATCCATCCAGTCTTGTCTAAGTCCCGTCCGCATACCAAACGCACCCTAAGGGACATCTGTGCAGCATAAGGATTTACAATAACAACAGAGGTGGGAATGTCATAAAAAATTCAGTACTTTTCTAAAAGAAAAATTAAGATGCAACACAGGCACAATATTCGAACCTTTGGGCATGTACATTGATTTCTTCTACTGCAGGAAAAAAATCCGATTCAAGTTCGATAAGCAGCTTCTCCTTGCATCGAGGAGATTCCACATGAAGTATTCCCAATTTGAGGTCAATCTTTGTATCGATATAGTACATTTCAGGTACCTACAATACTAAGTGAGATGATTTAACTTCCTCCAGAGGACACCATTTTAAGAAATAAAAATATACAAGTAGAAGAAAAACATCAATAACTTTCCTAAAGACTTTGTTACCTTTAGGGTCTTCACTTGAAGATTCAGAGTGTAAAGCAATCTCTCTAAAGGTCAGGTAGCCATAGGGTACACCGCAAAAGCAGGCTATATATATTTTATTTAGGTGCCACAATTATGGTTGTAATGTGATCAAGACTGCTCAAGCTTGAAGTTTGCAGGCTTGGTTCAAGCTCAAGTTAAAACTGAGTCGGATCAAATCAAGTTCGGTAAGCTCACTAGCCATCTCAAATTTAGCTGCCTTGTTTTGATATGTATAATATATGTATGTGTATATATATGTGTGTGTGTGTATGTTTGTATGTATGGAGACTGTTTTAAAATCGTCCACCCTGCACCCGCCCCCCGAATATATGTATTTCTGTAGATTCACAGGTTCAAGAAGATAAACGACAAGAAAATTACAAAACTCTTATGTAATATCCATCTCGCATTTCATGGACAACCCCAAAAAACATCAGTATAAATCTCCATCGAATCATCGATCGAATCTTTATCCTTTTAACTTGATCTATCCTAACCTAAGTTGCCTAGGACACAATCTCTAAACTCTATCTTCTCCCTCAGTTTCCATCTTTTGCCTAGAGCACAAGCTCAAGTAAGATATGAGACAGTATGTTCAGATGCATCTGTAAACCAGTGTATATGTGGGTAGTAATGGGTTTGTTCGTTTGGGATCTGTGGTGTTAGAGGTGGTATTGGGTGAATTTGGCCATGATGACTAACAACAAAGATGTAGATCATGAACAAACATAACCTTTGGAATGATGCACAATCTGGTAGATAAAATTTGGAAATAAACCCTTGTAGGAAAATGAAAAATCAACTATTGTAGGCTTGAATTCTTGGCTCAAATACAACTATAGCCCGAAACACGCATCGTTTTATGTCACCATAATCTTTTCGAGGCAAACCTTACATCTAGAATATTTTTCAGTTACATGTAAGTAGGACCCACAAATTCAGTTCACAAAAATTATTGCACATTATTGCTGTATATAGTTCATTGCAAGTAATAGCTTACCTTCTTCTGTGTAAGAATTTCACCATTGATACTTTTGAGAAGCCACTCTCGATCATATAACAATCCTGAATAGAAATGTAGATCAAATAGGAAGGTAGTCAAAGATGAGGGACCAGCTCAGCTTAAACAAACAGGGGTAAAAGTAAGCAGAATCATACCATGCATTTGCTCATGCTCTTGGTGAATAAACTTACAATTAGTTTGGTATAATAACCCATTATCCAGAAATTATATCAAAAGATCTACTGGTAGTGGTCCTATCTACTGTAGGAAGTGGCTGCTTGAGTGATTTCAGATCAAACAAGTGAATATGATACCATCTTCACAAGTTAATCGCTGCTTGAGGGATTTCAGATCAAACAAGTAAATTTGATACCGTTTTCACAAGTTAAACTATGAATCGCTATCCCAGTTCATCGCCGGCCTAATCTAGAGTTTCAATCACGTTTGAATGATGAAAATCAGAAGCCTTCACACAATTGTCACTCCATGTCTCCAACATCACCTAAAAGGGTCCAACAATGGGCTCACAGGATGACAGGTGGTACAAACATTACCAATATTTTTGCCAGATGAATATACGAGTCTTACTAAATATTAGCTCAGAAGAGAGGAAACAGTTTGGGATTAGTCGTGATTACCCTAACTTTTAGCTACAAAACACAGACATGCCTTCGTGTGCAGGAAAAACGGAACAAAACGAATCAATACAAGCTCGAAAAGTAGAGCTGTTGTTGCACATAGGATGGGTTGACCGGTTTGAAGATGTTTGAACAACAAAACCCACCTAGTGCAGTTTGAATAATCTCATCCGTTAAAAATTTGTTTTAAATCATAACCCAATCCAACCCACGTTGGCTGGGTTGGTTAGGTTGTGACATAATAAGAACACTGCAGCAGGTAAGAAAAAACCACTGTAAAAATTAACCTTTTATGCTACATGGGGAACAAAGAAAAAACCATGCCAACACCAAGAATTTTTTTTGAAGATTCTTGCAAATAGAAATGCATCGTAGAAAATATAGCACCGAGTAAATCCAAGGCAAAAGGTTTAACAAAAACATGCAGCTTACAACTCTCTACCAGTACTGCTTAGAGGCCAACTGTCCACTCTGAAACCTGCACATGACTTTATTGGATACACAACAATTGACGTAAGATGATGTTCTGTCGTCGTTCTGTGACCTGCATCTTGGTCATGTATACAAGTTAAACAGAATGGCTCAGTCAAAATAAGGAAGTAAATGATTAACAATTACTATGTGAAAGATGACCTTCCATGGCGGGCTGGATAGAGCCGGATCTCAATGGATTAAGATGTCTAGTATCGGTGGGCAACAAGACAAAAGAGCTTACAATGAAGTTCATGAATTTCTGTGGAAATATAAAATGAAGGAAGAGGTTGAGATTTATATGATCTATAGGCTCGATAGAGATAACAAGCAAAGTAACACAAATGAACACTACAATGAACTAAAACATCTAAATTATCAATATAATGAGCTAAAAACCACTAACATGATAATTAAAAAGACAATCATTGGCGGGTATTGAAGATGTAGGATAGATAGATGATCAGTAGAGTTTGTTAAAGAGATTTAATCAGGTTAAGGGACTGTTTACTTCTTTTTGCATCAAGCCCCGGTCTAATAAAAATGTATTGTTGTTTGAGAGAGGCAAAGAGGGTGGGATTATTTTTAGGGCATTTTTGGTATTAATTTGTTTGAGGTGGCTTAATGGGAACAAGTGAGGGGTCCTAGCTTATTCCATATAGCCATTTTGGCTTAATGGTTTAACAATTAAGCCGTAAAGAAACAATCCTGTATGGCTGAGCGAATAAGCCACCCACACCGTTAGGCTCATTAAGCCGTAAGTAAACAACCCCTAAATTAGATCAACATGAGCTTACATCCCCAGATTACCAATCAGTCATTCCATTGTTGTACCATATCCTCATGTTCATTTTCAGAAATATACACAATTTGGAGAACACTTTAAACCCTAGTCGTAAAGATTAGATAATCATGTGAGAGTTCAGTTTCAAGATTTATCCCAAGGGTTACTGATTCTAACCCCTTCGACTATAATCTGGTTTGGTATTTTGACCCAGTTTTGCTTCTTATTTCACACTAGCTTGTAGCTTCACCACCCATGAATCAGTTAGTTTTTCTACTATATATTCATGTTCCTGCTTGGTGCATGATATACAAGGATTGGGAATACATATAAACGTAAACCCAGATACTTGCATTGGTCACTAAACAATAAATTCTGATAATATGTATGTGTGTATTCATCCGTACTTTAACAACTGACAATTTAGATACTAGCAGCAGTTAGCCAGTTACTAATGTTTCTAAATAAACATACATGCCCTATATGAATAGGGACACATATCAAATCAGATATATATTTGCATCAAAGACTACATACCCAGGCATCTTCAAATGTCGACATATAGCCAAAAGAAACTCTAACAGCTCCAGTTGGTTTCCCATTTGATATATCATAGTCATCCCAGCAAACATGCCCAGCCTAACAAAAAGATAAAATAAACACCTGTTGAAGTTGCA
This sequence comes from Cynara cardunculus var. scolymus, assembly GCF_001531365.2. Taxonomy (NCBI): domain Eukaryota; kingdom Viridiplantae; phylum Streptophyta; class Magnoliopsida; order Asterales; family Asteraceae; genus Cynara; species Cynara cardunculus. Next base: position 70,110,412 of record NC_037529.1, read on the forward strand.
ACCATAAATTACCTAACTATTATAATACAGGTATATCAGTAGTATTTTACTAGGTTAGTTCCTACATAGACATGAATTCAGATCCATGGGAACGTCTTTACTGTGCATTCAGGGTAATAATACATAATTTTTCACTTTAAATACCTATGATAACATACAAGAAAGCCAACACAATCATCTACAGGACTTAGTGACATATTACCTCAATGTTGGATAGAAGATCTGAATGAGATAAACCAAGATACTTGGAACATGCACCAGGATTGCAAAAGCATCCTGTCTACAAAATATAGAGAACATGAAAACCATGACAAGAAATGTACACTTATATGCTGTTTATGAACCCAGATTTAACTCAAATGCGTACACATCTAAGATAGCAAAAAATTTGGTAGCAAAACAAGATATAATTATTGGAAGCACAGTGCTTGATAATGAGAACAAAAATATCAGGATTTTGAGGAGGATTTGCAAATTCAAAGTCCAGAGTGAAGTTGTTATACAACCATGAGTACGATACCCAGTGAAGCAGTGTGTAAGAAAGAAGCACTTCTGGAGAAGTAATGTTATAAATAGCAGCAATAAGCAGAGATGTAACAACTTGTCCCACATGGATAGATAATGGGATCTGTGAGCTCCTATAAGCTTCAAGTTATGGGCTACCAATAACTTCCACCATGGTTTTAGGTTGGATTCGAAGTTATTGGGTCAGTTTGTTCCTTTGGGCTTTGGGGTGTTACAAGAGATCTTATCAGTAATAGCACTCCACAGACTTTGAGAAAGTAAACCACAGTTTCCATTTGATGCAAGTAGAACTTTCAAGTAGATTAAAATATTAAAGATGTTAATCTGGTCTCTTCCCAGCGATATCATCATCACTTTTACCCTACTTGTAGTGCTTTGCATGTAGTATATCATCACTGTTACCCTACCTGCACTGCTTTGCATGTAGTATATCATCACTGTTACCCTACTTGTAGTGCTTTACATATATGTTTTTCTGATTTTCCACGTATCTCATGTGTTGATGGCGTGCATTTAAACTATTCTTGACATTGTTCAATAAAAATCGCATGCCTATGATGTTCCCAGCCGAGATGAGGTAGGAAGGGTTTTTTTGGGGGGAGAGGGGATGCGTTCATGTAAAATTTAGCATTCCAACTTCATCTTTAAAAAGTTACAATTGGCACCTAGCATTGATGCTGCAAAGTAAAATTCGTCAAACAAAAAAGAGTGCATGAGAATAGTAGAGCCAAGATGGATAAATTGAAACCAATGATCAGATTAGATCAGTCACACATCACGTAAGGGGCTGTTCGGTTGATTTTTCATTAAGTTATGTATGGATAAAGCTGTCTGTGTGGATTAATATGTCTGTAGAGATTGGAGAAGTTTTTGTATGGGAGGTTTTTACTATAGATGGAAGGAGCGTATATTTTTATTGGGAGCAGTAGGTTTGGAAAAACTTGGCTTTCTGCATAACGCTTCCCCCTAAAAGCTTACTGAATAAGCCACTTTCTATATCATCAAGCCACTACCAAACAACCATGTATAGCAACCGAAAAAGCTGCAAGTCCCGTTAAGCTCATTAAGCTGCTAACAAACAGGCCCTTAATGTCAAACATGACTCGCTAACATAAAAGAAGTTAGTAAGAGCAGGTTTCTATGCCATAAATTTACCCGTAGTTGAATTCCAGATAAAGAAGCCAGTTTCTCCACTTCACGGTAGCCAATCCAAGAACCATCAGACCTTTTCAAGTTGAAAGAAACTACAGAACCAAGTCCGCTGTATGATGCCTAGAAAGCAGATAGATGAAAGAAGATAGACAAGAAATCAAAGACTATGTAAGTGCAATTACCATAAAATGTAAATAAATCAGTGACACCATTTAGTAACGGAACATGCAGAAACATAACACACCACATGCAAGCTTTTGATATGCAGAACATAGTGCATAACCTGCAACATGCAAGGTTCCTTGTGATCAAGATGATGAAACAAACCTCAAACACAGTGATGTATACGTGCAAAAAGAGAGAACATATATACTTGTTTCGTATTTCCATCAATGTAACATCCCAGGCCAACCGTAACAGATATTTTCCGTTTTGTCCATACACTTGGCTTCATTGTTTTAGAACGTGTCTGATAGAGGAGGTATCAAGCCCCTTATGAGGCAACCTTTGTTCCTTCCCGAACCAATGTGGGCTATTATAATTCACCCCCCTTGGGAGCCAAGCGTCCTCGCTGGCACACCAGTTCAGTTCCCGGTTGTGATACCATCTGTAACATCCCAAGCCAACCGTACCAGATAGTCCGTTTTGTCCACACACCTGGACTCACTGTTTTAAAACACGTCTGATATAGGAGGTATCAAACCCCTTATAAGGCTTTGTTGCCCTCCCCAATCAATGTGGGATCTTACAAATAAATGCCTGAATACCATTCTTTATTTCTTCTCAAATTGGCTAGTTCCATTCATTTAACTCTACTTCTCTAACATCACATATATCCCTCTCAACTATTGTGGACTCTGGTTGAAAAATATTTTGGAATCAAGGGGAAAACTTGATTTCAGAAATTTATTCCGAAACAGAAGGTTGGTGACTAGAGATCCAGTATCCAACCCCCACTAGAGAGAGAGAGAGAGACTCATTTCATGTCTACATATCTTCAAAGGAAGGCAAGGGTAAGGATATACAGAAAGAGGATTTAGCTATATATGTAAATTAAAATTGGTAGTAAACATGTTATAAGAGTCCTCCAAGAAAGACGTTTTTATCTGTCTGAAAATCTAACAAATAAATTTGAAGATCAAGAATGATGTTTTAGCTTGTAAGCTGTCGTATTATACTGAGAGCATTAGGAATTTCATTGTTCCTTGGTGCAATTAGTTGCCAATCAAATTAATGGTGAACAATTAAGTCCTGGGCAGCTGATTAAGCAGCCCTAATCAATTAAAGTGGTGGGAGACATTTAATGCCTAGAAAACTGCTTAAGCAGCCTTAAGTGGGGACTTTGATAACACTCCACACAAGCCTAGATAAAGAAAAACATCATCGAGTAGCAGGCACACTTTACTTTCAAGTTTAACTGCTATAAATGGTTAGATTTTAGGGGAACGTAATGATGCCCTGCCTAAAGGGTTTCCATACACTGCTTGGGTAAGTGGCCCCTTATGCAGCTTTTTACACACGGTTTTGGTGTGTGTGAGAGAGAGAGAGAGACAGAGAGGAAGAAGTGATATAGGAACCAAACAAAGAGAGAAGAAAATCATACATAACTATATAAGAACAGCATGCAACATACACAAGACAGAAAGGCAGATTCTTGAAGCTAGATAAAATTGCATGAGATAGCCAATACATTCTTTAAATGGCATAAAGAAGCTTTTAGACCAGTAAACCGTTATGAGTCAATTGGTGGTCTCTCTCTTTTTGTTGCCCAAGTTATATGTTGTGAAAGGTTGATGATATCTGCTCTTGATAACATGAAGTACCAACATTTTCTGTTTTCTCTTTGGTATTTGGGTTATCAGAAGCTCACCATGAAATTTTTACTTATTTCCATTCATATCGACATCCTTGCCATATGTATATGTATATATATGCCAATGAAAAAGACACCTTCCATGTAGGTATGTCCTAAATCTTACTCGTAAGCTTTATTCATAGTCCTACTAACCTTTAAGTAATCGAGACCATATATTTTGCAAACCTCCTCCCCATCTGCATGCCTTAATGCCAAAAGCATATTCCTCGTATATCTGGCAAGTGATGATGTATGGCTTACGAACAAATAGACAAACTTATGTTAGAATAGAGCATAATAAGTCACATATATTGTATGTGTTAGTACAAAAGGTTCATATGAATCCCACAATCATCATATCTTTTGAAGACAAATACAGCTTTGCATGCTTTAGCAAAAAACACATACCGTGATATGGCTAATGTGCTCAAAGTATTTATGATATCCAATCCATAACGAATGGATGCTATATTTAAGAATGATAGTGTTCCATCTTCAAATGACTCCTCAATGCCTTCTCTTCTTTTCACAAAGTCCATGTCTGCAATTGATGCAGCCACCGTGCCTGGAATATTTCAACTGTCGGTAAAATTTTCTTTCAAAAAAACTGAATGTTCGGTTGATAGAACAAACCTCCACTAAAGTAGGTCTTCTTTAGTAACTTTGCAGCTTCTGTACGGATAGCAAGGAAATTGAGTAAGGCATCAGATGAACAGAAACTAGGAAAGTGCAACATAGTATAGAGCATCAAGTACTTTCACAGTTGCACTGGAGGACCTTGATCTATCTTCCTCTCCCACAAATAAACCTGAATAAAATGTCATCTTACCAACTGAGGCCAGCACAGTTGCCAATACTCATAGCCCCTCTATTCCATCCACACACCCAAATTCATAACCCTTTCTCCAAAAAGTCACATTCTCTCCTTTAGGGTGCATTTGGTACATTGAACAAGACAGCATAGAACAAAACAAAACAGAGATCATTATTCCACGTTTGGCAGACTTTTATGTGGAACAGAGTACCCCATGGAACAACATGGTACAGACCTATATTTTACCAATATAACCTCAAAATAAAACTTAATTCTCTTCTAAAACATCAAATACGCCTCCTTTACATTTTATTCATTCTTTAGATTTTATTTATTATATTTTATGCTCTTTAAACTTTCACTTTACTGTCCTCAAGATATTATTTTTATACGGTTTCTATATTTTGATTAATCTATATAATCTATTAAATAATATTAATAGTAATAAAATAACATAGAAAAGGTATAAAATAAAAATTGGAAACTACATGAACTTTTTAATTTGGTGTTACTTTAATTGTCTTGACGAAAACTTCCTAATGATATATTTTATTATAATTTTTTTTATTTTATTATAGCTTAATAAACTACATAAATTAAGCAAAATATATAAAAATATATAAACAACTCATTAGGTAAACTGATCATTTTATTTGTTTAGTCCTGTCCAGTTTTATCTTACCAAACGCTGAACAACTATTGTGTCCTGTCTTGTTTAGTCCTATCATGTCTGGATACCAAACACACCCTTAAAGTAGTAATTTAACCAACTTGTGAAAAATATTGCTTGAGTCGGCCCCAAGTTAATCCACAACTCTGTTTCTTATGATTGAAATTCTAGATATCATTTTTTTCTAGATTTAAGTATTCATGATCACTTAGATAGGGGATCCGGGAGAGGAGGCATGTAAAACAAGATTCTTTCGCACATCCATACAGAAAAATTATTATGGGATTATCAAGTGTCCATTATTTTCAACGCAGCTGCTTACCATTTCGAACTATCAAAGCTCCAAGTCCGGTTGGATAGCCAAAAAGCTATAACCAAAAAAGATAAATGYGATAAATATATATATATATACAAGTCTCCCTCTTTATCTATTTTCAAATTGGACGTTAAGCAGGTACCTTGTAGAATGAGATGACAACAAAGTCTGCCTTATACTTTGATAAATCTGGAGGGTCTGTGGAACATCCTTTTGCAGCATCAAGCAAAACCATCCAACATCCCCTGCTTGGAAACACCAAGTGTAAGAAAATCACCAACATCCTCTTCATCAAAAAGTTCTTATTTAACTTCATATTCCAGTAGGTAAGTACATAAAATTTTTATCTCACACCTGCAATGTCGAGCGCCTTCCAATATTCGCTCTGAATCTTCCTTAATTATGTCTATCAAATCAAGATTAAACCTCACTCCTGAGAAATTACACTCCGAGGGGAAAGCAAATAAATTGTATGTATGGCCTGCATACACGATGGAAGTATTCAGTTGGTAACTTCTTAAAATGAAAATTCCGTCATCAACTGTAATGTACTAGCTGAGCATAACATCCCAGACCAACAGTACTAGATAGTCCACTTTGTCCATACACCTGGACTAACAGTTTTAAACGCATATCGTAGAGGAGGTATCCACTTTGTCCATACACTTAGTTCCCCTCCCCAACCGATGTCGGATCTTACAATCCACCCCCCTGGGAGCCGGAGTGTCCTCGCTGGCACACCAGTCCAGTTGCCGGCTCTGATACCATCTGTAACATCACAGGCCAACCGTACCAAATATTGTCCGCTTTGTACACACAACTGGACTCATGGTTTTAAAACGCGTCTAATATAGGAGGTATCCGGTCCCTTATAAGGCAACCTTAGTTCCCCTCCCCAACTGACGTGGGATCTTACAATGCGCAATGTTTTTTTGGTAAAGGGGACGGAATCCCAGGCAAAACCTGGTTAAGGGAAAGGCTTTCAACGATTATTATAAGTGCAATCAGATTTAAATTAAAGAGGCTTACCAGTAGGTTCTTCATCTAATACCCTAGCTTCGCTTCTCTTTTGTAGAGGATGCTGGAAAACCTTGATAGAAGATCTAGTGCTTCTACATGTATCAGATTTTGTAGCTTCCCTAAAGTCTATTGCTAATGCTGCAGCTCCTTCATTGAGAGCATATCTTTACAAATTAAGAACTAAACAGATCCAAAATATAAACCATCTAAATGACAACAATATAAAGGAGCACGACAACATCAACATCAAACCCACAATATGGCATAAAAGTCTTCCGCCAAAACAAGTCTTGTGAGAATATATATATATATATATATATATATATATATATATACATACACACACACACACATATACACATATATAGGGTGAGGTTCAGGGGAAAACTGCAAAAAATTGAAAAACTAAGGAACACCCTGGTAAGCGTTCATCTGGATGATATGCACATGTGCATACTAGCAATTTGTCTGGTATGCTACACAGAAACCAAGAAATAACTTCAATTACTTGTATGCACACGAGCATACCGTCTAGATGAAAGGTTACCAAAGTGTTCCTCAGTTTTTCAATTTTTTGGGGGTTTTCCCCTGAACCTTCCTCTCTCTTCTCTCTCTCTCTCTCTCTCTCTCTCTCTCTCTCTCTATATATATATATATATATATATATATACTAGAAGAGTACTCGCGCAATGCAGCGAGACACATCTCGATTTTAATGTTCTATTTTATTATTTGTCTCTGTCGATGCTATAATACGATTTTATGTGTTTCTAATAAAGCAATAATGATTTTATTTTTGAATAAAATATAAATTTGAAGATACCATAAAAATTTGAAAAAAAAATATCAATATTAATATCAAATCAACTATTTAAAAGTTCTCATTTTTTATGTAATTTCTTTAATTTATTTTTTATTATAATTTAATTTAAGTTTAATAACGAAACAATTTATTTTTGATTTAATAATATAACATTTTATAAAGATAATAATTAAGTATTCTGTTAGAACTCAATGATTATCCTAATTATATTTTAGATTTTTTATATTCAAAATGAGATGTTTATTCTGTATTTGATTATGTTTATCTGCAGTTAGTGACACGAATTCAGATATGGGGCTTTAATAAATTGTACTTACGCATAATCTACTTGCAATATTGAGTTTTAAGTAATATGTATTAATAAACAGTACTTTACGCATAAAAAATGGTTTTTAAGAGCTTTTGTCAAATGCTTTATAATATAGTATAGATATATAGTCAAAAAGAAGATGTCATGCCAAAGAGGATACTCTCTAATCCCAAGTACGCTGTTGTGGTTCTCAATTGTATACATGAAAGTGCTCTGACTGCTCCAAGGAAAGGCCTCCCCAACAAGTTTAAGAGCTGCTGTTGCCCCCGAAGTGAATATACATTTATATTCTTTTGGAGATGCATTACAGATTTTGAGAACCTAAACATATTTACATAAATATTAACATAACTCGAGTAAAAACATAATAGAGCTTTAAAAACGGTTGGCATATCTCCCTATCTATCCATTACCAATTCATGCCTTGCTGATATCAACATCTTTCAAGTTCGTATAATAATCAATTATTGATAGAATAAGACCCTGCACTCCAAATGTCGGGAAATACAACTAGATATGTGTGTATAAAGAGTTACCTGATTACGAGCATCTTCTAAAACGTCTGAAGTGGCCAGGCTAGAGCTGCTTTGACTATCTAATATCCCTGATTAAGGTATCACAGAGAATCCACCCAGAAGCATGACAATTACAGAACTCTAGCTACTTTCTTCACATGTAAATGAAGAGAATTTTGTTGATAGCATAGTGGAAAAAAAGCATGGCAAACTTCAAAGAGAGATGCATGTTAATGGTCTATCTTATAACCCTATTAGATGTACATAGCAGAAAGACTCATGTAGGGTCTCTTTGTTAGCAGCTTAATGAGTTTGATAGGACTAGCAGCTTATTCGGTCAGCTATACATGATTGCTTGGTAGTGGCTTAATGATATACGAAGTGGCTTATTAAGTGAGCTTCATGAAACACATACGTGAAAACACACTCCTTCTATCTATAGAAAAAAAAAATGTCCTAAACAATAGCATTCCCAATCTAAACAGCCAGATTAACCACACTGACAGTTTTGTCCATAAAGGACTTAATGGAAAACCAACCATATAGACATTTTACAAGGATAATAATGCAAACCCAATAACAATTTCTAGCAGCTTTCATTAAACACATGGGTGAAAACAATATATTCTAGCAAGTAACAAATGTTTATTGTCCCTATAGTTACTTCAGTGTAATCTACAAGAACATTTTCATAAATAAATAAATACATTTGTAAGTATAATATTTAACTGTTTATATAAAGGGTAACTCAAACTTCTTCCCTATGAGGCTATGACTTCATAGCAAGTTGAGTTTCGCCTATGTTCTAGGATTGTTAGGATCACTATGTCTTGATGACATCTTCAAGAGTCTTTATCCTTTGAATTCTAGGATTATAGTGATCATATAAGATTATCATGTCTTGATAAAGACGAGATGATTTAAAGGGCTCACATAAAACTATGTTACATAAAAGGAATCAATTTTTATCTGATATGTGATGCAGCCATTAGGTTGACACAAACTATAGCAACAATGACCTTAGAATCTTTCGGTTCCAAAGAATGACATCATCACTTGAAGAGAGAACGATAAGTATAAGTTCAAAGGTGTGATGATTGATGCCACAAAGGGATTATACAAGTGTGGTCCAAGAATAACAGCTACAAATGACATTATAGATAATTGAAACAAATAGACATGTATAGGTACATATATATATATATATATATACATAGGGTCAGGTCCAGGGGAAAACCACAAAAGGTTGAAGAACTGAGGAACACCTTGGTAACCGTTCATCTGAACGCTATGCACATTTTTTCCGGTATGTACTAGAAACCAGGAAACATCTTCAATTACTCATATGCACATGTGTATACCGTACAAATGAGTGGTTATTACGGTGTTCCTCGTTTTCATTTTTTTGGGTTTCCCCAAAAAAACCCTCACTCTATGAAAAAATCATATCATTAAGACATCAACTAGGAAATAAAAATAAGAAAGATACGGGGATTTCCATATACAGTGGTGGTAAGATCTTTAAATATTGCTTCCATCTGTAATTCAGAATACAAAGTTGCACCAGCATGATCCAAGTACACATTCCCTACAAACAAATCCCATACACCAACCAACAAAATACAAATCAAAAAATGAAATTGCATAACTTCAACTTACAATCTTGGCATAAAAAACAATGCCAATTAAACTATGAACCCTTTATATAATTGTAGCATTTTGGCTAAGCAACACTCTGTAATTCTTGGTTACCATTTTATCCAAGTTCTTAGCTTTCTATAAGAAAAGGAAAGGAAGAAAGAAGACATTAGATTGGTGGATTTACAGAGGTTTTACCATCAAGTCTTTTAAATTCCGTAGCTCGGATGTCATCGATGTTCTTGGGGGCGTTCGGATAACCGTAAGATTCACCGAATTCTTTCAAGAATTGTTGTTTTGCCGTCTCCATGCTCGTATTTGGTGGTACCCTATTCATCTTCCACCTATGTACACCATGTATTCGATCTTTGGCTTCACAGGAAACAACTCAAATCGTGTACGAATAAATTACCATCTGTCAATTGATAACCCGTTTTCGTATCTGCCGTGTGTTTTTTCTCTTTCAAAACAACAGAAATTTTAGAGAAAAAAAGAAAAAGAAAACACCCAGTAAGAATCGCATTCTGGTCTGAATCTAGATTCTAGACTAGCGATATCGTTGGTGACAAAAGTGCTTGGATCCAATCCAACTCATAGATACAGCTACAGGGTCACCGCCATTGATATGGCCCAATACCATACTCATACTTACATTCTAGCCCATGTATTTGGTATGAATATTTAGAGATGGTTCATGGATGGGGCATTGGGGTGTAATTCTTAACCAGCTGCTTGAGTTTGATTTTTGAGCTCCAACTTTATCTCGAATGTAAGATAGAACTTTTCTAACTTAACAAGTCGAGCATAATACTAATGTTCGACTCAGCTTGTTTAAAAACTCTTATTAAAAATTTTCAGTCGAGTTGAACCGATCCATTAGAGCATACATTTTTTTGGGTCAAACGTGATCATATGTTTATAAATCATACATCAAAATGTAAAAAGTATCAATCTTGAGTCAATAAAAAAGTTAATCGATCTCGAGTTTGACCCATAAATGAGCATCAAGCTCGATATCTCAATAATTATTCTAGTTCAAGCTCAAGCCATACATTGAAAAACTAATTCAAGCTCGAGCCTGGCAATTTTTTTCGAGCTGAACTCGAATAACCTACTACTCAACTCGATTCATTTACACCCTACTTATGTGTTCCGGGTCGGATCGGCTGATATCAAATCGGTTCTCTCGAAATTAAACCGTTCGCTTTCGACCAAAAAACTTAGGACCAATCTAGACTCAGTTACCAAGGCCCGGGCCTGGCCCAGATTTTTTTTAAAATTAAATCTTTTTTATACAAAAAAATATTATACATATTTTTGTAATTACAATTTTAAATTTTTAATATTAAAATACACTTTAAAGTAGCTAAAATCTTGAAAAAAAACTTTACTTTTTTGATTTTGTAAAATATTTATAAAAAATTGTATTGTAATATATAAAAACGTATTTATTAAAAACAAATTAGGCTTATACGATATACATAACCCGTCTCAGGCTGGGCTGAGCCAGGTCTTAAGATTCAATAAAAGTGTAAATAGTTTGGTTATGTCTCAATGATTCCATTAAGAAATGACTTTAGTTGATTAAAAGTAATAATCATTTACAAACTCAATAAATCATATAAACTTACATGACAATTGTCATGTATTATTTCACATATGAAACAACATGTTTGAAGATGCAATGTTTATACGTTATTGTTTTATATATGAAATTTTAATACGAATTATTGAGTTTCTAAAAAGAAAAAGGGTTCTGGTTATTTGATAATTAAAATAAAAGTTGTTGAACTGTTTTTAATAATCCTAAATCGCTTTCATTTAGGGTTTTCTTTCACAATTCATATCATTTAGAAATGGTCATTTTCATAATTTCTCATACCTCTTATATCAACTGCTCTCTCTAGGCATGGGGATTGGCCCCGACCCGTCAGGGAACCCAGTCCACCGGTCCCCGTCGGGGATTCCCCGTTAAACGGGGTCTTGGGGACGGGGATGGGGATGGGACATGTATCACACTCCCCGCTTCGTCCCGTAACCATATATATATATATATATATATATATATATATATATATATAGGCTCATTCAAGAGAGAACTGATTAGTTTGTGGTAACTGTGAGATCCAGTCTCAACCACAAATCAACGGATAAATTGAGAAATTAATAATTATGGTAGTTTGAGTTAAAATTATAATTAGAGGGCGTTTTAGGTATTTTTAAAAAACTCCTCTCTTCTCTCTCCTCTCTTATCTCCCATCTCTGGCCTCCGGTGAACAAAAATCCGGTAGGTACCAAGTAATCACAAAGATACACAATGTGATACCTATTGTGATATACTGTGATACTCATTGTGATATACTGATACCATTTGAGTACCATTGTATATCACAATGGGTATCACATTGTGTATCTTTGTGATTACTTGGTATCTGCCGGATTTTTGTTCACCGGAGGTCGGAGATTGGAGGTCGGAGAGATGAAAGATGAGAGATGAGAGAGAAGAGAGGAGAGAGGAGTTTTTTTAAAAATACCTAAAATGCCTCTAATTATCATTTTAAGTCAAACTACCATACTTATTAATTTTCTAATTTATCCGTTGATTTGTGGTTGAGATTGGATCTCACAGTTAACACAAACTAATCAGTTCTCATTTGATTAAGCCCTTATTATATATATATATATATATATATATATATATATATGATAATTTCTATTTTAATATATTTTGTATATTACTAAATGTGGTTTTAAAATTACTCGATATGTTTTGGTAAATGTGACGTTAATTTTTCCAGATTAAATTTAATTTCTTTTGGTTTTCGATTTATTAATTATTATATGATTATGTATATTTTTTATATTATATTAAATTTATTTTGATTTTAGATTTCTTGGAAAAATGTGAGATTTAAACATGTGTAGTGCCTCACACATATGATTTAAAGACGGGGGATCGAGGATGGAGACATGGACGGACCTAGAGTAGAGCATACAATGGCACGTGCCACCGTATTATTCGTAAAAAAAAATTAGGTTCGTGAAAGGTGCAACCGTATTAATTTGTTGTGTGCCACTATATGTATTTTGAAACTACAATGAGAACAAGTTTTATTTGGTAGAGTTCGAATCTTGTTAGTATCATTTTCTTAGTCAAATGGTGTCACTGTTTGAAAAAAAAAAACTTTGTACATTTGTTTCTTATAGTCAAATGGTGTCACCGTTTGAAAAAATTGTTCCATATATATTTTTCTTATAGTCAAATGGTACCACCGTTTAAAAAAAATTCTAAGTCCATCCCTAGACGAAGATGGGATCGGGGCGCCCCGTTACCATTCCTATACCTCTCGTATACATCTTTTATGACTCTTTTATAAAACAAAATTTAAAAGCTTCAACATTAATTCTATATTTTTTTAATTAAAATATTTAAAAGATATTATTTAATGAAACCATCATAAACAATTAAAATACAATCTTTGATTATTATTGTATAAAGATAATATTGAATAATGCAGAATTTTATCAATATTTGGTACTAATAAACAACATAATATAATCACAATATTTGTTATAAATATATTCTCTTCAATTTGGCAAGTAATGATGTCAAGCTTATTTTAGAATAAATTATAATTTTGGTACCCGGGGTTTAGAAATTACAATTTTTTTTCCATATTATTTGTAATTTATTGTTATTTTATTTTTAAATTAATTCCTACTTTTAAGTACGGCGAACCAAAACAGTGAAGAACTGTAAATCACAGAGACTGAAACAACAATAAACTGTAAATCATAAAAATAAAATGTCAATATATTAAAATCATTGAGATAAAAACCACAATTCTAAACTACAAGAACGAAAGTAATTACACACAAGGGTGGTGTCCGATTGGTTTAAGATTGAGTTCCTAAGATCAAAAGTGTCTCGAGGTTCCAACAATATGGTTATGGAAGTTCAAATATAGTGACTTTGGACTACCTGCAAAACGGGTGGTCTTCTTGGGATTAGACGGTTCGGATAGCGGATTGGATGTCTAGGTTAATTTTAAAAATTGAACGAAAGTAATTTTAAACAAACCACATAGATAAAAAAAAATGTAATTTACTTAATCTCTTTATTTTATTTTTTATTAAAAAATAAAATTCAATTTGAAGCAATAAATATAGAAATGACACGTGGTGGAATTAGAAATTTGTAATTAGGAACTCTATTTTGTAATAGCCACCCTACAGATCTTAGCAAATCTCTTCGATGACGATGTGGTCATCGAGGGGACTTTATATCAATTTTCAACTATTTTAAATCTATATATATATATATAATATATCATAGGATAAATTTTATGAAAATGTAACATACTTTAACTTAATTATCATGTTGATGTAGCAAGTGATGTGATATCCAACTCAGTATTATTTGTTGATGTGGTTAGTGACATAAATTTTTTTAATCTAAAATTACCGGTTATCTGGGTACTTAAATGTTTGTAAAAAGTGGGCCTAACCCTTGGGGATGTGGTAATACATCTAAGAAATTTATCTATCTCTTGACTCGAAATGGGAGCAGGTTTGAGAGGCCACAATTGCCGCGAGCACTTGGAGATGGAAGTCTTCTTTCGTTTCTCGACAGTTAAGTAAGACCAAGCTCATGAGCTTATTATCTCACGTCACTGCAGTAGAGTTTAACCACCAAGTTCGGGATGGATTGGTGTGATTCTTTTGAACAACCTGTTATAATAGGAAAGCCTTAGGAATTGATGGGGGCCCGCACAAGCGGTGGAGCAAACCAAATATGACGAGTAGTGGGGTCCTGAGCTAAGCCTTGGCTAAACCATACCGGCGGAGTATTCACAGGAGGTACTGCAGAACATGTGGGGGCTCGCACGACGGGCTATTAGCTCAGTGGGTAGAGCGCGCCCCACTCTACTGCGGTGACGATACTGTAGGGTAGTAAAAAAAATTGGGATCTTGTATTTCCAGGATCAATCCCCTTACCCCTCATTCTTCGAGAATCAGAAAGATCCTTTTCAAGTTTGAATGGAAAGAACAGGTTCAAAATCACGATCAATTCATTTTCCCATTTTTTGGCGGTGATTCTCCATTATTATTATTATTTTGATTTTCTGCAGATACTAGCATAACATTTCCTATTCATAGATCTACGCCTGCCTTTATCTTACAAGCAAAGGGAAAAAATGACATTATTTCTGTATTTTTTTCGAGATTCAAGGCCAAGGCAAATTTGGTTAATTTTTTTAATTGAAAACTTTACATCTTATGTATCAAAATGGAAGTTTTAAAAACATGTTACCCAAAATTTGAATTAAGTTAAAATACGTTATTTTTTCATGCAATTTTCCCTATATTATACATAGAAAGAATGTTTTAAACATAACCAACGTTTATATTATGAAAGAATTGAGATATTTATGAACAATGATCATAATTCGTTGATTATGAATCTATGAGCGAGATATTTCTTATATATAATAAGGTTCATTTAATATTACATGATAGTAGATTAGAAAACGATCAAAAATTTATAACACCACATACTTGTTAGACTAAAATGGACGATTAAGGTTGGTTTGTATGGTTTATAGAAATTACATTCATTGTATTTGAAAATGTATTATATATATAGGGTTGGGTTCACGTGAGATCAATGGTTTTTCGTGAGACCCGTAAGATCAATTTATGTTCATTGATCAACTTTATAAGTTAATGATCTAATGGTCTAAAGTTGCACGGTGACAATTTTGTAATTATTGAGAAGTCTCGTGGCATTTATAAATGTTCAGATGTGATTATTGTAGATCTAATCCAAGGGTTGTGAATTGGTCTTACGAGTCTCACGAAAAACCTTTGGTCTCACATGATATCAAGTCTATATATATAACATGTATGTTATTTAATTGTGTTTTTTTGGATCTAGGAAATCAGATATGAATCGCAATCATTTATCATATATTTGGTAAAAACCCGAAAATCCCTTTCAACTTGTCATGTCATATTTCAAACCACATCGTTGTTTGTTCACACACGCCTCCAATAATATGTACAATCTAACTGCCGAAAGCATAAATTAAAATTCAAGATGCTTAAATTGATATGTTACACGAAACAAGCCATTGATGGTAATTCCCTTGACTTGAGAATGGACATTTTTATATTCGCACATCAATGGTTGTATGTCAAGATGTTATTTTGCCTCTGTTCTTGTGCGTATCGTTTACTTTTATTATATTTGAAGTATATAATATATATATATATATATATATATATATATATATATATATATATATTAAACAGAACAAATAATCACACAACTTCATCACCTTTGGTGAGATTTGAACCCCTAACCTACTAAGAGGCAAAAACTCACATACCGCTAAGTTAAAGACCTTTTGGTATATTTCCCCCATCTTGTAACTTAAAAATACTCTCTTTTCCATCCTCCGTGGTCTTTGTTTTGTAATCTCTTCGTTAGTTTCCGTTTCGTTTTGTGTGTTCTTTGGCTTTTGCACCTCACAATAGCCTATTCTGTATTTTCTCAACTTTTTTTATTTTTATATTATTATTGTCTTCTAAAAAATATATACAAATAAAAAGTAAAAAACAAGTTAGTCAAGTAAATCACATGTCTTTGATGCGGACAATTTATAA
>NC_037529.1:70126833-70128067 GCF_001531365.2 Cynara cardunculus var. scolymus
TTATTAAAGCTTCATTTTTGAATTTGTGTAACTAACTATAGATAAACACAATCAAATACGAGATAAACATCTCATTTTGAATTTAAAAAATCTAAAATATAATTGTTATAACAAAATACTTAATTATTATCTTTATAAAAAATTATATTATTAAACGATAAATAAATTACTTCGTGATTAAATCTAAATTAAATATTGAATTAAAATAAATTATATAAAAAACAAGAACTTTCAATAGTAAATTTGATAGTAATATTGATATATATATATATATATATATTTCCAAATTTTTATGACATCTTTAAATTTATATTTTATTCAAAAATAAAAACATCTTCGCTTTCTCAAAACCATTAAAAACCGTATTATATCAACAGAGATAAATAATAAAATAAAACATTAAAATTGAGATATATCTCGCTATATTATGTGCTTCTCTTCTAATAATAATAATAATAAATTAACAAGAGAGAGTGAATGGTGCACTAATTAATTATAATTATAATTAAGAAAATTAAAGAGCATAAAAGCAAAGGGAAAACTCATTTTCAAAGGTGATGTTACTTTGCCTACCTCCATGTGACACTTTCCTTCTCCGGCTACGGAGTTTTGTTTGCATTTACTCCATCGGAAATTTGACAGTGGTTGTACGTTTAGTGGTCGAGAGCGGTAGCAATGGTCGGGGGCGCCGCAAGAAAACAAGGGGTGGCAATGTCAACAAGATGCTCCAGGTTAGCCCTTTCTCATCCCGCCCCCGAATGCATGTATTCTTGCTTAACCATTGTTATTTGTACAGAGAATACGTTGAATCCTATTAGATTACTCATCAAAACGTTCTTGTGGAGATAATAAAGGTTTCAACAGTTATTTAAGTTTGAAAAACCCAAAGCCCAGACCCAAACTTGGGCTTAAAGCCCAATCAGGCCATGTTTTTTCCAAGAACCTGACAAAGAAACGACTGAGCGTGTTTTAACACCCAAAATTTGGCCCGATTTTTTTTTCTGCTTACTGAAAACAAGTTTAGAAGACTTGGGTCAAGCCCGATAAAGGCCAAGCCTTGTGCATTTCTAATCGAGAAGAGGCTAAACGAGTCAAGAGGCTAGACAAATGCAATGTGTTCTAAAGTGGTAAACCTTGACTTTGATACCTACTTTGGAATACGTATAATTCTTATAAATTAGTGTTCGAAATAGTGCTTAAAGAAATAATAATTCCAATATATATATATATATAT
>NC_037529.1:70128142-70143142 GCF_001531365.2 Cynara cardunculus var. scolymus
CGGATTAGAAAAGCGGTTTAAATGAAAAAAGTATCGTCTCCAAAATTATCTGATAAATCTTTTTCTAATAGTTTTTGAAATCAAAGACCAAAAGTCTATGGATATATAGGAAAGTTCTAATTGTGTGAGACATGACGTGCAATGAAACCAAGCTTTAGGAGTCACAGTGAGGCTATGACGTCTATCAAGACACGAGTTATGACGATAAATCTTTATATCATATATAACATTATATGTACGACCATAAGTTTTATATTATTACTCTATGAATCAGTGATAATAAATAATTTAAATTGACCTACATTAAAAATTAGCAAATAAGACATTAAAAAATAAAGAAAAGCCATGCTATACCATATGCTTAACGTAACGTGAGACACAAAGTTTAAGTTACGACATCTTATAACAGCTGTTATGACGAATCTTTTAGGAGACTGGTAACTGATGGGGAGTGCTAATGGCACCCCTTAACAAGGGGTGTTGAATACTTTGCAAATTGGAATCACTTTAATTTCCATCAAATTTCAAACTCAAACAATAACATATAATATATTTTAGTACATAAAATGTAAAATTTTAAACATTTAAGAACCCGAGTAACCGGTTACCATACCGATATGACGAGTGATGTGATATCCAACTCAGTATTATTTGCTATTCAATCCAATTTTATTCCATCACTCACCACATCAGAATGATAACCGGTTAATGCTTCAACCGGGAATCCAATACTTTAATGTTTAAAACTTTACATCTTAGGTATCAAAATGAAAGTTTTGAAAATATGTTATCTAAGATAAGAATCAAGTTAAAGTATGTTACTTTTTCATACAATTTGTCATTTTTTTGTTAATAAATCGGCTATTTTATATATAAAAAAGTGCGGTAAAGTTGATGAATGGCAAATATAATATAAGAATAAGATTATGATGAATTAGATAATACGTTGTGATGTCATTTCCACCTCTTTTAATTGTATTTTATCGACAATGTTACTACTACGATCTTACCCAATCAGGATTTTTGTTTTTATTTAAATATTTATTTGAATTTAAAATTAAACTTATAAACCTTGGATCAATTAATGTCGAAGATGACACGTGGTTGAATTATAAAATTGACATCAATCCTATTGGTGCCAACAACCCAAAGATCTTAATAAATCTCTCCGATGTATACACATCGTCGGCATGGCTTTATAATAATATTCACCCAATAACGTTTCCATATACACACATACATACATACATACATATACACACACATATTAACATATATATATATATATATACATACATATATTAAAGTAATTAAACAAATTAAAGTAAATTAAAATATTAAATTAATTAAAGTAAATTGAATAATCAACACAATTTACTAATTTACCCTTTATTTTATTTTAGAAAATAACATTAATTTTCTAAAATGATCGACTCATATTGAATCTCACAGTTATTACAAACTATCTAGTTTTCATTTGATTATATATATATATATATATATAAATGTAATTAAAGGAGTATGTAAAATGAGTGTGTTAGGGAAGTTTGGAGATAGTGGGGATTGCTTTGGTTTTGCATGATTGGTATAACTGAAATGGATGAAGTCAACGAAGGTGGTTAAGGCATTGAGCACATTAAGTAAGAAAAGCAGACACATTGTCATTAAATCATACATGTTGGATCAAGTCATTGCCTATAATTTTCACCCCCCACTCTTCCTCTTCCTTAATCCATAAGTTTCTTATTTTACTCACACACTCTATCTAACACCATTATTCCTCTTTATAAATTAACACCACACTTCCATCCAAACTTAATAAACTATTCTCAATTTCACTTTCTGTGTTTTTTTTTTTTAAATTATATCTGCTTACGAGATCTTATAACAGCCAGTTACATGAAAGAATAATAGGAGGAAGAAGATGATGAATACGGGCATGGCTGACGAAGTCAACCGAATATACATGCTGGCAATGTATTGAAATATAACTGAATGCATTTGATTAATTCGATTTGAAGTTGTAACTGTCAGTAATTAAACCCTGAAGTCGGAATCTAATTTTAACTAAATATAATTTAAGCCACGACGATTTCATGTTTTCTTGGTCGGGTTTTGTATAAATAACCTTGGTTAGCCTAGCCATCAATGTGCTTGATTAATAGCATTGGTTTATATTTGATTAATCATTAATCAAATACCCAAAACACACTTACATACATACATACATACATACATATACATATACATATACATATACATATACATATACATATACATATACATATACATATACATATACATATACATATACATNATATACATATACATATACATATACATATACATATACATATACATATACATATACATATACATATACATATACATATACATATACATATACATATACATAAAGAGAGAGAGAGAGAGAAGTTCAGAGAAAAAAATGAAAAAAATGAGGAACACTCCGGTAACTATTCATCTAAATGATATACACAAGTGCATACAAGTAAATGAAGTTATTTTTTGCATACCGTACAAAAAATGACAATAAACCTTTGTCTAATTTATAATTTGATCACTGAAATTTAAAAATTAACTAGAGGGCAAATTGTATGAAAAAGTAATGTACTTTAATTTGATTCATATTCTGGTAAACATACTTTTAAAAAAAATTAAAAAGTTCGTTATCGAATTTTTTTATAATTTGAGAAAAAAAGTTGATTACTGATAACTCCAACTGCTTCATACGGAATCTGCTTTCAGAGAAACTAACGTGAAAGAACATTTTTTGGTTCACTCAGTGGCCGAAGCTAACAAAGAAGCCTGAGATCACACACATGAGATGTCATGGACAAAATCGTCTCACTCCTTTACCAACTGTGCTACATATGAGATACCTTTTTTATTTATTTATTTATTACAATTAACCCTAGAATTATTCAACTATCTAATCAAATGGTGAAAAAAAGGAAAAGCATTTACATCATAAATCAAAAGCCAAAAATGGAAAATGGATAATGATTTTACCGACCCCCAAAAAATGGTAAAATGTCCCAAATTATGTTGACAAAAAATGTACCAAGAAAAGCTTTCAATGACTATTTATTTCACTTTAATTCATGAAAAATTAATTAATTAATAATAATAATAAAATCGGAAATAAGTGACGAAGTAATTACATAAGCGTGAAAAGAGAAAAAAAGGTACTTCATGTCGAGAAGGTAAAACGACGTTTAATTTTTATAATCACGGTAATAAACAATAATTAAATTGACGTTATTTGGAATTGTTTATAAAAATCCTGAAAATCCATTAAACACGTCACGTCATATTTGAAACCACACAACTGTACGCTCCATAAAATTCCCTTCAATAATTCTACTTTTCATTTACTTAAATAATTCTTGAATATGACATCTCCAATCAAAGAAGTTGCGTTCCAGTTTTGACGTCGTCGATATAATTAACACGATGCATTCTTCAAAAAAGAAGGCACAAGCCTCAGATCGTAGCTCGGTGCCTGTTTCACGGGATATGTAACACATGTTGATGGCGACATCTCGCAAACGGGACCGAAAGAGAAAAGGGAAAAAAGAGATTATTTTTGGAAAGTGAAATAGTTGAGGGGATGAAAGTGTTAATTGATTAAAATATGAGTAAATTACACTATAGGTCCCTATGGTTTGCTCAAGATGTAGATATTACCCATCTTTCTAAATAACTACATTGAGCGTCCTTATGGTTTGCATTTCGTTACAAGTTGAATTCTTCTCTCTAACGAAGTTAACTTCAATTCATTATTCACTCTAAGGGTATGCTAATCATTTTACCATGTTTTTGTCTTTTTCTTATTTAAGAAGCACATATATATATATATATATATATATATATATAAATCTATTATATATTACATTACATACACATACACACACACACATATATATATATATATATATATATGCTTTTTTAATAGAAAAAAACAAAAACATGGTAAAATGACCAACATATCCTTAGAGTCACTGAATAGGAGTTAACTCTACTAGGAACATGGACTCGACTTGTAACGAAATGCAAACCACAAGTACACTTATTTTGAAAGAAGGACCGTATCTAGATTTTGAGCAAACCACAGGGACCTAGGGTGTAATTTTCTCATAAAAATATAGTGTTAATGGAGTGGAGTAGATTTGTTTAAGTGATGATAATCTTAGTTAAGCCAACAGCACGTCTTTGATGAAGACAATTATTATTTTCATAAACAAAACTCAGTGGTGCACCAATTAATTAATTAATATCAATTAATTAAATAATTAAATAAAGCAAAAACTCGTATTCAAACTGATGTTACATTGCCTGCCTCCAAATGACATCACCAAACATTACAAATCTTTTCCTAAATCTTCCTCTCCAAGTCTTGTCGATACAATCCCGATCTCGATCTGATGTGTAAATAATATACGCGTTTCGTTAGACACGTAGTCTAATAACAATCGTTGAGTAATCACGTTGTCTAATCACCATCAGTATTGCTTCAAAGTAATCAGTAATCTGTGAGAATATAAGTAACCCTCGTTAGATTACTTTGTAAAAGAGTCATTGATGAAAGAAGGTATGTTTCAACATAGCTGATGTGCGACTCTAATACGCCCCTTTCAACAGAGATAAACATGCATAAAGATGTCCCATAATGTCAGGTCTGTAGATCTGTGTTAGATGTTGACTCTGATACCATAATGCATACATCAGAATCAGATTACTCCAAAAGAATCACTAAGAAGAGAAAGAGGATTTCAACATATACTGATAAGATATAGTTCAAATCTAGTTTATGTAGGATTCTTTCACAATTGTCGGTACAGAGGTAGGTTAATTTCCCAATAGCAAGTGATAGCAAAGATGACACATGTAAACTGTGGCATAATAGTGGTGCAACTGCACATCACTGTTAATTTGTTTTTCAAGTAATACAGTGGTTCATCAGTGTAAAGCTATCAACGTTTAAGGCCATGATTTTAAGTCGGCCTGTCAACTAAAGACATTTTAGCAATATTATGTTCATTTGTTCATGTAGGATAATACACTGATTCTGCTACACATGACTAACATAATAGATGTAGAGACATCTAGTTCGTGTCAGGGACGGACCCATAATTTTTTTTAAACGGTGGCATCATTTGACCATAAAAAAAAAAAATATAGGAAATTTTATTTCAAACAGTGACACCGTTCGACTATAAGAAACAAATATACGGAATTTTTTTCAAACGGTGACACCGTTTGACTAAGAAAATGATACTAACATGATTAGGACTTGGGTGTGGGGTGGAATAAAAGCCTTGCAAACCAACTCTACCAAATAAAACTTGTTCTCATTGTAGTTTCAAAATACATACAGTGGCATACAACAAATTAATACGGTTGCACCGTTCACAAAACCTAAATTGTTTACCCTTTGGCGAAGAAACGATACGGTGGCACGTGCCACCCATGGCACTTAACTAGGTCCGTCTATGGTTCGTGTGGCCAGGAATAAGGGAGATGGAGAGGTTGACGGTGGGGTTAGAGAGATGGCATATAAATGGATCTGTGTTTTTACCATACCTTACATAATCTTTTTATCTGTGTTCAGTCTTATCGTACCTTACCTGTTTTTGTATTTTAGTGTAACTGGTCCTTAATGATTCTCACTAATTTTTCCTATTTCTGTTGTCTACCATCTTCTACCATTTCTATTTTCTTCTTTTTCTAGTATACCTTTTCACAAGTAAAGGATATTCACGGAAATAGTCACTGTACCTTTTAGGGGTTAAATGATAAGTCTGCGTACATCACACCCCCTCATACCCTACTTTTGGCTGAGATACACTATGTTAATTTGGTCTGATTTGGTGTAACATATATTCTCTGAGTTTTCTTTGTTGACATGTTATCTTAAGTATACAGTTTTACTAATTTAGAAATGATTTTAATTTATGAGATATCTCTGAACTTGCCAAAAGTAGTGGCATCCTATATAAAGGACTAATAGTATTTCCATTTTAGGTATATGTATATCAATACTAGGAGAGTACTCGCACAATGCAACAAGATACATCTCGATTTTAATGTTTCGTTTTTTTTGTCTCAGTCGATGTTATAATACAGTTTTATATGGTTTTGAGAAAGTGATGATGTTTTTATTTTTGAATAGTATATAAATATGAAGATATATCATAAAAAATTGTAAAAATATTGATATTAGTATCAAACTAACTATTTAAAATTTTTTTTTTTGTGTATTTCTTTAATTTATTTTTTATTTTTTTGTTTAGAAATATTTTTTTTATAAAGATAACAATTAATTATTTTGTTAAAACTCAATGATTATCCTAATTGTATTTTAGATTTTTTATATTTAAAATGAGATATTTATCCTCAATTTGATTATTTTTATCTGCAGTTAGTTACACGAATTAAAAAATAAAGTTTTAATAAGTTGTACTTACGCACAATTTACTTGTAGTATTGAATTTTAAACAACATTCATCAATAAACAGTACTTAATACATAAAAAATGGTTTTTAAAAGTTTTTCTCAGTTGTTTTATAATATAGTATAGATATAAGATGGTTGAGAAAAAGATTTATATAAACATATGAATATAACAACCGATCATCTTACAGTACCATGGTTCCTTTAAAATATTGAAAACCCTCTTTCAATATTAACCATTCAGGCCCACAACCTAACTGTTTTTGTCAATTTATTACTGAAAAGAACCCGTTTTCTTTGACTTACGTACTATATATATATATTGAATGGATATATATATATATATATATATATGTATGTGTATATGTATAATATTGTGTCCCCCACCTTCTCAATATTGTGATATATAGGATGGTAGTAAGTTTATGCAAATTAATAAAGGCATAGGCAAGATCTAACAGCATAACACATGATAGATTATTCTATGAATTAAAGTGCATAATAACATTAGAAAATAAGCTGGTGATGTTACCTATGACTTACTAAAATGACATGCTCTCTCTCCCTACCTTTTTTTTTGTTATAAAAAAAGCATTTGGATTGGATCCTCATCTTATAAGACAACAGTTTCATCTGTTTTTATCAACCTGTACTGTACTGATCTATCATAGACTTCAGTATTTCTTCATTTACCTCTGCATATATTCGTTTCTGTATTCTCGTTATGATTAAAACTTTAACAAGTTCATCTATGTGAAGGTAAGATGACCAAAGAGAGCACAGATTCAGGAATTTTTTTAAAGTGATATTACAAAATAGATATCATAAAAAAGTATACAACAAAACTGGCTTTAAATGCCTAAATTGTCTAAGCGTCCTAATAAAATACTTTATAGAACTTAGGTTTATGTGACCAAACTATAAATCGGCCTATCTAAAAGCGTTACAATAAGTTTATGGAATCTTTTTAGGCATTTTAACAAGTTTTTAAGATGCTTTAAACTAAATGTCCTATTAGTTTTATAGAACAAATTTTCAAATAATATAAAATAGTTAATACGATATTTTATTTTAAAAACGTCGTTAAAGAACTTGTTAAAACATCTAAAAACATTATAACCCTATTGTAATGCTTTTGGATGTGATACTTTTTTGTTTTGTCCCATAAACTCAAGTCTTATAATTTTATTAAGGATGTTTATACATTTTATGCGTCCTATAAAATCATTTTTTTTTGTAGCGGTGGTTTCACACGTAACCACTCTCTGACGACTGACGAAGATAGATGACTTTATATCTTTTGCAACCCATCAGATGAAGATAGATAAACTTCAACATTCTTCATGAGTCATCAGATATAAAAAGTCATCCAAATTAGTAATTCTCACAAAAAAAAATCGTTTTCACATGATCCCAACTATATAAAGATTTATACAGCTGGAATACATATAAAGGATTGGAGACGAGAAATTGCAATATCATATATGATTAATTACATGTAAATGATAGACACGCTTAATCATATATGATTAAACGCATATTACATCGACAACCTATAACTTTACCAAGTCACCCCTGTCTCCTTTGGATGTTCTTAATCATATATGATTAAGCATGCATATTATGTGTAATCATATATGATCTTAAAACTTCTCACCTTCATACAAACTGATTGGTTTTTCCCATGGATCATTTTCCCCCCACAATATATTCCTTACTTTAAGATGGTAAGATGCTGCCAAAATTTCTTTTAATACAACACGGAAAATGAAAATGAAAAAAAAAAATGGATTAAACCATAAGGGTGGTGTCTGATTGGTTTAAGCGTGGCTGCAAAGGTCAAAAGTACCGGGAGGTTTAAATCCAAAGAGGAATAAAAATCTCCTTGTGGCCACGGAGGTTCAAATGTGATGACTCCGGACTATCTGCAAAGCAGGTGATCGTCTTGGAATTAGTCGGCTCGCATAACGGGTTTGGATATCCACGGTAATTAAAAAAAAAAGTGGATGAATTAAAGTAAAAAATGTGAATATAAAAAATGGTGTGAGTGGGACATGGTGGTTTTTTGTCCAGTGAAATCCAAGATTCTTTAAAGTAGGTGAAGGACCCATTTCAGATCTCCTGCAATCGAGTTTTGTCTATATATCATCACCATCTCCCTTTCTTCTATGACCCCTCCTTCCTTCTTTATTTTGCTTTTCACCCTTCAATTCGTTTCTTCCCCATATATACATACATACATACATATATATATATATATATATTGCATGCAGTCGGAGAACTAGCTTAATATAATTTGTTCGATTCAATGAAGGATAGCGGTAGCAGTGGCGGTGGCGCCGGAAGAAAACAAGGGGCGGCATCGCCGTGTGCCGCTTGCAAGCTTTTACGAAGAAGATGTTCTCAAGATTGTGTTTTTGCACCCTACTTTCCGGCCGACGAGCCTCAGAAGTTTGCCAGTGTTCATAAGGTGTTTGGTGCTAGCAATGTCAACAAGATGCTCCAGGTTAGCCCTTTGATCCTCCACCACCGGCCACCGCCACCACCACATAGATTGCATGCTTTCTA
This sequence comes from Cynara cardunculus var. scolymus, assembly GCF_001531365.2. Lineage (NCBI taxonomy): Eukaryota > Viridiplantae > Streptophyta > Magnoliopsida > Asterales > Asteraceae > Cynara > Cynara cardunculus. The sequence continues at coordinate 70,137,188 of NC_037529.1, forward strand.
GGTTATAAATTAGCCACCTTCCGTAATGTGAAACTAACAAGTTTAGCCTAATTGCCATGTATGCCAAACCCTAAAGTTGAAACCGTTCAAACCAAACAAACCAAATATATTTCGAATGGAACACGTGTTGTATTTAAGTCGAATGTAGGGTTTGAAAGTAGTTGCATTGGACAAAACCCGATGACATGACGGGTTCAATAGTCAAATAAGACGTATTTAAGTAATCGCTATAACAAATAACGTTTCAAAGATTAAGGTTTATTTTTTAGTTTAAAGATTGCAAAAAAAGTCTAAATGTAACAAAAGTCATTGAAATTGTAGTGGGACAAAGATAAATGGATCAAACTGCTCCCGAGGCGACTTTCACATGTTTACATGTTATACATTGACTATTTAAAGTGTACAACTATTAATGCATATATATATATATATATATATATATATATGCATTAAAAGTTGTATATATATATATATATATATATATATATATATATATGTGTGTGTGTTTTGCATGCACCATGACTTACATTACGAATTACTTCTGAAACATTTAATGCATACAAGTACCAACTTCTATTTTCAGTATTATGATTTGACTTAAAATGGTTCAAATAACCAAACCTATACATAAATTTTGGTCGGGTATGACTTGTGAACTCATAAAGATAGATGGATCGAACTCTAGATCTTAAACCCTGAACCCACATGGTTTTTTATGTTACCTTGAGCCAGACAACCACTAGTGAGACACATCACCATCTTTTCGGTTTCAATCTTGAACTATACGGGTACGTGCACTTAACCCTGTCCCTGAACCTACATGGTCTCTTGTTACCTGGAGCCACACACCCAATAGTGAAACACATCACCATCTATTCGGTTTCAATCATGGACTATATGCGTGTGTTTGGTACGTAGATTAAACAGAACAGGACAAGTGAGAGTGAGGTAGATAAGGTAAAATAATGTGAAATGATTTAAAGATGAGTGGTTTAATAATTTATGAATCTTGTCTCGTTCCTGATTTTTGTTTCACTTATCTCTATGGAACAACAACAAAACTCATTTTCGTCCCATTTATTTCCATTTTCTTACAAAATTCCAATACAGACGTGACCAAACGTATGATAACAAGTTTTTAATAATACTGTCACGTTTCACGTATCACACGTACTCTGCATGATTTTTTTGGGTCTTTAAAAAACCGTATGACATTATAACAACACAAAACTTAGGAGACTAATGAGAGACGGACCTTTTTCATGCCGTTTTTAAAAAACACGACCATTGTTACCGATATTTAACGCGCTTTTTCGAGTTCGGTTATTAACAGTTGATGGAGGGCCATGGCTAATTTACAGTCAAAGAATGGTTATGAAGTACTTTGCACGTACTTCAAAATTTGGCATATCATATCATATCATTGTGTTATATGTATATATATATATATATATATATATATTTATATATATATTTGGCTTTTGTCATTTCAGCTCATATTCGACAACTTGTCTCCTCTTTTTTCATCTTCCATCATCATCTTCCATCATTTCATTGGACTTTTTCTCCTTCAATCGTTTTCTTTTATTACAAAAATTTAAACAATTTTAACACTTTCGGCAACAAACAATCCACCACTCAATTTTGAAACTTACTAATTTCGTTTTTTAAATCATAATTTAATAAAATAAACAAATTTAAACGATTTTCTACTCGGGTTTGTAAGAACGGCCGAGATACTTTATAAATGATACGAAATGAATCAATACAATTGGATTCAAATGAGAAATCCGACGAAATAAGAGAACATAAGAATGACCTAATAGTCATATGTGATTTTACACTAAACTCATATATAGAATCACATGTGATTACATGCAACTTAGGTTTACACTATGTTTCGTAATCACATGTGATTACATTGCAAAATCACATGTAATTTAATTATTCTCGTATTTATCTTATTTTAATGTTGATATTTTTATCTTAGCGATTGTTTGACAGTTGCTGATGATTAAGTGATCATAATGGTTAAAAGACTCTTATAATATAATGCAAAATAAAATATAATTGTTTGATAATTACTTATAATAAAGTTAGGGTGTTGAATAGTTAATGGAGACCCAAGATACAAAATCATTATGAGTGTTTTAGAACAATTACGAGACAGACTTTTTTTTCTGCCAAACAAGATTAATCTCTTAACAATTCAGAAACTATCTTTTAATGAAATTATTAAGAGATAAACAAACAACTCTTAATTAATAAAGGAAGTGTGAACAACAAGTGATTTAATCGACTAAAAGAAATATTATAGAAGTCGTCTATAAATATTTTTTGGTCAAACGATTCTTTGTTACAAAGTGTGGAAAATTAAAGTAATGTGCACGGAAGGGGATCATCAACTACCTTCTTTTTGTTAATAAATCTTAGAGTAAATTACATTTTGTCCCCATAGTTTGTTAAAAATTGCAGGTTTCATCCCTGTGATTTAAAAATTGTAGTTTTCGTCCTTATGATTTACAGTTTATTTCTTGAGTCTAACTTCTACCTTTAAGTATGAAAGACTAAAATAACAATAAATTGTAAAGAATAAATTTCGAATCATAAAAACGAAAACAATAATGAATTGTAAACTATAGGATGAAAATCGTAATTATAAAATTATAGGGATGAAAATAACAATTTTTAAATAAGCAAGGATAAAAACATAATTTCATGCTATGAACAATTGTGGTTTTACCAAATGGTATTTGGTCTAGCGGTACGTGAGTCTTTAGCCTTCTAAGAGGTCAAATGTTCAAACCTCACCAAAGGTGAGGAGAATGTGTGAGTTTATTTGTTTTATTTGTTGTATATAAATATTATATACTTCAAAAGAAAAACAATTGTGTTTTATTTGAATTTTGGAATTATATTTTGGATGTTGAAAGCTTAAATTAATCAATTGTGAATTATAATTGTCGTTATCAATCGTAATCATGACGATAGACAAAGTTGTCTTCTTTCGATTTCAAATCATATACATGAAATCATAGGTGTTCGGGCCCCAAATAGATGGGATTTCTCGAAACGGCTAGAATTTGTATCACTGGCATGGTGGACGTAAAAGCTCCCCTTTTCTATATAAGGTCTTGTATGATACGCAGACGAGATTGGACTGGACGGAATAGAAATGATAGATGGGACAGACAAGAGTGAGATAGGCGAGTGAAAGAATTGTGCAAGATGTTAGGGTTTTGATTTGACATGGGTATTTTAGTAATTTGTTATTTTTGTCCCATATCCCGGATTTTTGGTTTACTATCTATTTTGGAGGAACAAAAAAAGAACTTTTGTCTCGGTAGGGGTTTCACAAATCTTAACTTCTATTTGCATCCATTTATGGAGATTTACCAAAGAAAATGATATACAAATTTGAATGTAGGAATTACCGGAGCATCATAGAGGTGACGCTGTGAGTTCAATGGTGTATGAAGCAAACGCACGGATCAGGGATCCAGTGTACGGTTGTGTCGGAGCAATATCATCCCTACAACAACAAATAGACGTACTTCAAGCACAATTGGCAGTGTCCCAAGCAGAAGTGGTTCACATGAGAATGCGCCAGTTCTCGTCAAGCCCCGTCAACCAGTCACCGGAAAACATCTCGCCACCGTCTCGCCACCACCCATCACACACACCAACCAGGTCCCTTTTTGGCATGGACATGGTAGTTGACCACCAAAGTCATATGGGCATGGGGGAGTCCTTATGGTCCTCGTGCAACTAGCAACCATCATTTTACTACTATTTTCATATAATTGAGGCTTCCTTTGTTGTTTGCCGGGGTTTTCTATATTTTATTTTCTTATTTATATTATACTATATATATATATATTTATATATAACGTATATCTCTCTCCAGTGTACTGTGAGACGAAGATGATGATGATGATATTTGATTAACCATATTGTAAATTTTTAATTATGGGTCACTCCGCTATATACTACAGTATTTTGATTTGATTAAGTCTGAGTTTTTTTAATTATAAATTTTATACTAAATACTTATATATATATATATATACACACACAGATGGGGGTCAGGAAAACCTCAAAAAAATAAAAAACTGAGGAACATCCAGACAACCATTCATCTAGACGGTATGTACATGTATGTGTGCATACCGGAAAAACTGCTTACAAATTACTTGTATGTACATGTGCATGCATTCTAGATGAACAATCTCCAGGTTGTTACTCATTTTTTTACGGTTTCTTGAACATAACCCTATACAAATATACATACATATATACATATACATACATATATATATACATACATATATACATATACATACATATATACATATACATACATATATACATATACATACATATATATATATATATATATATTTGTGTGTATGTATGTATATATACCATTAACACTTAACCAATTTTTTTAGTATAATTTGCTACGTGTATATATGGATTGAAATTAGTGGAAATTGCAATAATGGATTATGGGTGGGGTATAATTTCATGATATGGATGGTGACCATGCATGAAAAGATGATATGAGAAATACGAGATCCACTATGATAGGTTCTAGAAGACCATGATGATGATGGTGATGAAAACATAGGCAAAAATATGGGAAATGGATGAGTCATGGCATGCCATGTTGATAGACAATCATCATCATGTCCATAACCATAAAACACATGGAGAAAACAACATGATGTATGTATGTTGGTATGTTTAGGGTTCTTTTGAAACATGGTGGTCTCTTTCTATTGGGTATGGTACCATGGACGGTTGTACTTTACTTACTTTCCTTTTCCCTTTTTCTCATCGTTACAATCCTATTTATTGATGTATTTCACGAAAAAGGGGTTGATTATTGGTAACATTTATCGGTCTTACACATAATCGGCTTTTTAGAAACTATATCTGGAAAGACAGTTCAGAGTTGATCGACAGTAACCACTAGCGGAGGACTACAAGTGCATCGTTCTGTAGGATTCGGGCTTAATCTGTGTATTTGAGCATGATCCGAATTTGAACATGTTTTTATTTATTGACGTGTAATTAAGGGTATTTTTGTAATATATTCACAATCGCAAAATACGTGACTTTATTGAGTAGAAGGTATTCATAGTTTTGCTACACGTCTCTTTTTTGCTTTTAGTCTTAGGGGCCGTCATTAAGTTTTGTATGATTTAAGTTATTTGTCCAGATAAATTTGTATGTGTGAAGGACGGGAGACCTTTGGGTTTGATGGAGGTAAAAAGAGTGTTAGATTATTTCTAGGGCATTTATGATATTAATTTGTTTAAGATGGCTTAATGAGGACAAGTGAGGGATACTGACTTATTCCATATAGTCATTTTATTTTGGCTTAATGACAAAACGATTAAGCTGTAAAGAGACACTCATGTATGGCTGAACGAACAAGCTGTCCAAACCATAAGCTAATTACAATGTAAAGTAAGTAGATTCTTAGTTTCGAATTTTATTTATTCTAAAAAGAAATCGATAAAAATGGCTATGATTTTTGTATGATGATTTAATAAGGTATAGAAAACCCGATTAAGAATTGCTCAGTATATATCTTGATTATTGAATACCTTCTTGATATTATAATCATCGCCGTATAAAAATTTTGCAAGCATGCCACTGAACTTTAAAAAAAAACTTTGTGTTACGTTCACTGAACACTTTCCACATAAGCGTTTATTGATATCACTTGCCTTACCGATTGAGCTTGACAAGACCGATAATCTTAACCAGTAACAGACATAACAAGGATCATGAGTCTTATCCAATAAGTTAAGAAAAAAACTCTTACTCGATAAGCGATTACCGGGTATAAGATGCTTTTCAACAGTCCAGTTTGATGGCCGAACATGTTATACGATAAGACAAGTGATGGTGATGTATCTTGCCAATAAACGTTTGTCCGATAAG
>NC_037529.1:70148142-70160706 GCF_001531365.2 Cynara cardunculus var. scolymus
AACCTTTAGTCGTTAGACCTGTAACCTTTTAGTTTTACTTTTTGCTTACTATAACAGTAATTTGGATGTAATTTACTATTTTAGTTAAAAACTAATTATAGTTTTCTTTGTCTTTTAAGTCCCATATATTGAAATAAAGTTTCAATTTTGCTAATTTCAATTTGGAAAAAGGAAAACTGGAAAAGAAGGAAGCATGATCTTAATCCAGGATTTATCCTCTTATATTTTGTATTCAGGGTTTTGGTTTTTTATGTCCCTCCCATTGTATTTTTTTATTATAATTAATAAAAAATCAACATGAAGATGAGATACTTAGCTTGAATAGGTTCTAAACTCTTCAAAAAATCGCAGGTTTCGTTGTTTGATTGGCTTAAAAAATTGGGCTTAGGGGCATTTTTTTTATTAATTTCGCACAGGGCATCAAAAATCTTAGGACCGGCTATGTTTATGGAAATGATGAAAGTTCATTTATTATGATTTGAATATTTATGGAAGATGAAAGAGTTCATTAATTGTAATCAATACTTTATATTAGAAAACAATCAAAACTTCTATGAAATGACATATTCATCAAATTAAATGGACGGTTGATATTGAGTTGTATTGGTTGTACAAATGTAAAAGATTGTATAATAACACACTCATCTCTCTCTCTCACTATATATATATAGAGAGAGAGAGAGAGAGATCTAGAGAGAGAGAGGGAAAGATATGAATGAATATTTGTGGGATTGATTGATTGGTAGAAAGTAGTGTATTAATATACATGAAGGTCGGAGGATATAATATCGGATTAATAATAATTAATTAATTGATTGAAATTAATTAATCAATTAATCTCATGAGTCTGGGATAATATTGATACATGGTGAATACAATAAACTCGCCATTGCTTGTTGTAGCCACTCATCCTCTTCATCATAATCTTGCTTCATCTGCATGCATTTTCACCCATTATTTTTAATCAACAACTACATCAAAGCAAAAAAAACCTTGGAGTAACATATACATATATATATATATATATATATGCAGATATTGCTTCTACTGTAAATAATAGAAGAAAGACTATTTTCATAAAGACCCTTGATTACCAAACCAAACATCTCCAATATATCCTATTGGGATATGGATACGAAGAGGGTAAGATGTATACAGATCTAAAACTTGCCCAAAGAGTAGAACGACTGTTTCGTGAAAACCCTAATTAAGTTTCTTAAATCAATCGAGAAATCAATAGCAAATGGTATTCTTGATTGATTATATATAACTATAAGTAAACCAATTAACCAAACGGTCTTTGGCCTAGCGGTATATGAGTCTTTCGCCTCCTACGAGGTCATGGGTTCAAACCTCACAAAAGGTGAGGAAGGTGTGTATGTTTGTTTGTGCTATTTACCGTATATAAATACTTCAAAAAAAATTAAAAAATAAACCAATTATATAAATAATATATATATATATATATACCAGAAAATTGTTGGTGTATAGTTGTTGAATATCTTCATCAGAAGAAGGATTATTATTAGCAGTAGTGATGATGGGAAGCACTTGATCCTGATCACAAGGTTGATGATGATCGTTGTTGTTCTTGGCAAACCTCCCTCTCACTCGTATTCGCTTGTCGGCTAACGTCTTCCGGCATTCATACTACATACATATATACAATTCATTTTGATTTAATCAGTTTATAGGACGTCAAATATGTCAAATGTCATATAAGAAACTGGACTTAAGTTTATAGGATCAAACAATTGTGCATGTCCTATATAAAGGTATCTAATTACAATCAGATGTTATCTGGGTATCTAAACTAGTTTTTTACGACACTGTATTTGTTCTAGGGTTTTCAAGAAAATGGATCAAAGGCAAACCTTAATTGTCTTGTTGAAGTTCCTTTGGTTTCTTTTCTTGAGATACCTCATGATCTTATCCTTCCTTTCTTCCATTGAATACCTCCCGACCTTCAATGTCGGTTCTTCGATCTCTTTACTCGTTTTCTGGCTTTCGATTTCCTGCACAAATTAATAAAGACACCAATTAAAAACGATAAGAATTATATATATATATATATATATATAGTTAAGAGTTAGTGCTTCTTTGTTATTAGCTTAATGAATACTCACAAGTTATTTAGTTAGTTATACATGATTGTTTAGTAGTGGCTTAATGATATTACAAGTGACTTACTCGATAACGTGATCTAGGTAGAAACTTTTTATGCAGAAAGTCAAGTTTTTTTAAAACTTGTACCCCTCCTAATTAAAAAAACACGCTTATTTCATCTATTGGGAAAACCCAAACAAAAACCTTCAAAATCTATACAAACAGATTAATCCACATATAAAACTTTATCATACAAGACTTGGGGGTTTTTTCAATTCATAGTTGTATGTAAAGAACATGTTTTTTAATACCCTGACCCTGTCTTGTTCATACAAGACACCAATTGGGTTTTTTCTTAGTTGAAAGGAACATGTTTTTTTAACTGGAGTGACAGGTTTGGAAAAAACTTAGGCTTTCTGCATAAAGCTCCTCCTTAGAAGCTTATTAAGCCGCTAACAAAGAGGCCTGAATAAGCCACTTTCTCTATATCCAAGCTTATTAAGCTAGTTCCAAACCAAAGAAACCCTTAATTATTTTGCATGTAATTGAAGCCATGCAAGATCCAAATTAGCAAAAAGATGAAATAAAAACCTAAAGAAATCTACATACCCAATTGGTGGTTGCAGTGGGATAACTAGAAGATGATGACCATGAATTGCTGCCATAGCTACCACTGCTACAAAAATACTCATCTTGTTCAACCTTCTGATGATCGGTCCCGGCCGGAATATTGCCGCCAAACCCCGTCGGTGACGTCGGAACCACCATCTCGGAAACCCCAAATCTCTCCGGGAATGAAGTCGTTGTCTTCCATGACGACGATCGAGATAATGGTGTAGTGATGTCATTTTCCGGTGGGATTATCGTTATCCCGTAGTTATCGAAGAAACCAGGTGAAGTAGTTTCGACATCATACCACATTGGTAGGGCGGTTCCCGGAGTTTGAAAGTCGCCGGAAAAGTTATGAACCTTAGAAATGAAGGCCATCAATATTCCAGTGTCGATGTAATTTGCCTACCGATGACACTCAAATAGAATTATAATGATGCATGGGGAGGGAATTGTGTATTTATAGGGAAGGCATCAAAGGAAACGACATCCTGCGGCTTTCAAGCAAGTTGTAAGGGACCCATTTTTGTACAAATTTCGTGACTAAATATTCCTCCAAATTAACGCATCTCACCTTTTACTGTCCATCTCAGTGAGTTACATTGATGGTCCCTCTGGTTTTTTTAAATTTACGATTTGGTCCCTAAAACAAATTATGTATATTAACAGTCCTTAAACTTTTCAGTTGTTAAAATCCCTGAAATTAACACCTTCAGTTAGAAACCGTTAAAATGAATAAATCAGTCTTTGGACAAAGAACAAGGACCAAATATATAATTAATTGTTACTTATTCACATATTTTTTAAATAAATTAAAAATATTTTAAATACAGTTAACAAAATAAAATATTTTGACTATTATATCAATATAAATTATTTGATAATTCAATTTAATATCGTCTTGCTTATTTTAACTTTTAAAACCTCTTATTTTTTCATACCAAATAAATTGTTTATCTTAACGAACAAGTTTTAATATATAAACAGACTTGGAATCATGTGAGACAAGACTGTTTTCGTGAAACACGATTTTTACACTTGAAACTTCACAGCAAAACACTGTGAAGATTTGACATTTTTTTTACTTTCACAATATTTTGTCGACTTGAAATTTGATTTTGTAAATGGGTTATTTAGTTTTTGGAGTATTGGAAATGGTTTATTTTGTAAGAAAATGATTCTAAATATATATTCATTAAGCAAGTTATTTCAACACCCTATCGAGTCTAAAAGGTAGGCCTATTAGGGAATTAGGATGTGGAGGAATCGATGATCGGGACTTGTTTTGGTATTCTTTGTCTTTTGTAAAATAGAGTCATATTAATACGAGATAAGAAGAAGATATATATATATATATATATATATATATATATATATATATATATATATATATATATATATAGATGTTGGTTATTATACAACCCATAACATTTGTGCAATAAATACAACCCAATCTTAATCGTCCATTTCATTTGATTAATATGTGATTTCATAGAAGTTTTGATTGTTTTCTAATATAAAGTATTGATCATAATTAATGAACCATATTCATCTTTCATAAATATTCAAATCATAATAAATGAACTCTCATCATTTCCATAAATATCTCAATTTATTGGGTTGCATTGGTTGTACAAATGCAACAGGTTGTATTTGAAACAAACTTTATATATATATATATATATATATAGAGAGAGAGAGAGAGAGAGATAGATAGATTGATAGATAGATAGAGAGAGGTGAGTTAGTATGCAATTTTTTACATTTGTACAATTCAATTTAATTAACCGTCCATTTAATTTGATGAACATGTGATTTCATAAAAGTTATATATATATATATCAATCAGTAATTTATTACATTCAAGTGATATGATCAAAATATTTTTTTGGACTAATAAGGTTATGATTTTATCCTCAGTTAAAAAACAGATAATATGTACGAGTGTCAAATTAAAGCGACTTTTTTTTGGTTAATTTGTTCAGTTTTAAAAAAAAAGAGCGTAATTGTTTTTTAATTTTAAAAATAATCTTTGATTGCATATATAATACGCACAACACATTACGTATATGATTACAAACTAATATCATGAATTTGTATATGACCAAATGTGGTTTTATGCTTGTGATCATGTATACATAGGATCACATATATAGACACATGCAATATCACTTGTGATGATGTATACAATGTGATTCTATATAACATCAGAATTCGTTCTATGTATAATCACATGTGATATATATATANGATATATATATATATATATATATATATATATATATATATATATATATATAATACACAATCATATGTCATTATATATAGGGTCAAAAGTTATTTCTATGTATAATTACATATATTCATGTATAAGATACATACAAAAAGAATGTCATATTTGTACACAAGAACACTACATTGTATAAATGACTGAAAGTGATTTTATGTATAAGCATCAAATGTGATCATATATATCAATACTATGATCATGTACAAAGTTATCATATTACAATAGTCTATAATAAAATTATAAACGTTTGACAAATGGTCATTTACCAAACGCTTATTCGGGCAAGTGAACACTAAGTCACATTACCTTACCGAATGAATATGGTAAGGACCAAGAATCTTACCTGGTAAGACTTAAGAGTAAGACAAGAAACAGGAGTCTTACACGGTAAATGAGGACGAGGACTTTTACCACAGTAAGCGCTTACCGGATAAATTGTTGCATACTATACCGTTTTGTTGGACTAAAATCTTACCCGGTAAGTAAATGATAGTGTTAAATTTTACCCGTAAACACTCCCCTAAGTGAAAGAATAACATTTGAATCAAGTCGATAGTTAAAAGAGTTCATAATTAATGTCTTTTTTTTTCAAATCAGATTTGATTCTTGATGTAAGGTATAACTATATTGATTAAGTGTATCTATTAGGGAAAGGATCATTGACATCGAAATGATGTATAAAATGTGATTTTCATATATATCATATTTTTGAATATTTGTGAAGTATCTTGTAAGTGTAAAAGAAAGTGATTTTATGTGTAATTTGCATGCTTCAATTCAAAAACTAGTAAAAGAATGTTAAATAGATTATTTAAAATAAAGAAAATTGACATTTCTAATGCTTTTAATCTTTTCTTAATTTAATAGATCATCCAAAACTTCTTTTCAAATGAAGTAAATGAAAAAGATATGATAAAAATCATCAAATTTAAACCACAAGAATGATGTCTGATTGGTTTGAACTTGGGCTCCAAAGGTCAAAAGTGTCTGGAGATTCCGTGTTCAAATCCAAGGAGAAATAAAAATCCCTTTGTGACCATGCAGATTCAAATACGGTGACTTCAGACTACCCGCAAAGCAGGTAGTTGTTCAAAGAGAAAGATATGTATGATCATTTTATATGAAGTTTATGTGAAAGTTCCTTGAGATATTAATTTTATTAAATATTTTAATAATGTAATGTATGTTGAATTCTCTAAAATATAAAAATTGTTGGAGATAAATATGATTTTTTGTTTAGATTGTTTTCCCATTTTAAAATCCATTTGAAAATGTCCTAAATTATAGTATCGAAACGGGTCAAAACAACATAGGACATTGGACAAATGATAAGAAAACGTACAAGGAATATACATCAAGACCCGTAAACGAGAAAAACGTTAGTTCGCTTGTAATCCTATAATAATGGCTAATGCAGGGTACGAAGATTTGTTGAGGCCCCTCTCTAGTCTTCTACAGCAATCTTTGAGGTAACATTGATCTCGTTGGTTCGTATATTATGCGTCTCATAAATCCTTTTTGAACCTCCGTTGTCACAAGAAGATGTTTATTCCTCCTTGAGCATGAACTTGAACTTGAGACTTTCCAAACACGTTTAACCTTTGGAGTCTAATTTCAAACCAATCAGACACCACCCTTGTGATTGATGGTTTATACTTCAATTCGTAAGTAATCAAAACTAGAGATGCAAAAGGTTCAAAACCTGAACCCAAGCCTTCCAATTCCGTTTTCAGTCGCTAAAATAGACGCAGGCTACTTTATGCTTTTTCAATTCAAACTCGGGCTTAAACCCAAAATTTCAACCCAATCAGACTCGGATTTTCGTGTAGATCTCTAACCGAAACAAATTCATAGCTTTAATTAATATTTCTCGTTCACTTTTGTTAGGAGTGACATCTTTTTGTGTGTTTTCCTTTTCGTACAAATAAACTACACAGGTTTTAAGTCAACCATAACAAGAAAAATGGAACCATAAAAAAGGAAGTAATAATTAGACGTAAGAAAACAATAATAATTATACAAAAATAGAATGGATTTAATGAAATAAATGAATAAAGATGCAGCGACTGTGAGCCACACGCACCCACCTTCTAGTTGAAAAGATATCTGACCTACTTCCCTAGACCTAGAATCTAGCACGTGCCCAATCCCTCGTTTTCTTTTTCTTTTTTTGAATTTTTATAATTAAAATATATATAATATTTCTTTCAATTTTAATCATTTTTTAAATAAAATAAATCCATAAATGGCTACTGTTATCGAGTTCAGAGTATGAAACAACTCTTGTCACTTAAGTTATGCCTTTATCCTGACTGCTTTACATATATGTATACAGCATGCAAAGGAAGACCGATCGATCGATCGGTAGAAAAGAAAGAAAAAAAAAGAAAAGAAAAAAGTATCGGGTGCCTATGTCTTTGCAAACCCGTCGCCATCTCCCCGAATCAAACCTTGCCCTTTCTATATCACCAGTGATCTCTACCAAGTAACATGCATACTTGATATTTATGTAACAAATGAACCCAACGCGTTTGGTGTGTAGCTCATTTGACCAAAAAATAGGACGACTTTGCTTAATACAAAATTGAACTTAGGTTCGACCCCCTCCCCCCGCCTAACCTCAGTCGCTGAGTGGGTCAAAAGAATGCCCCCTCACGTTGGTATTGTAGGTCATGGATAATAAGTCTAAAGGTTATGATGACATCAATATTGATGATATTGGAGAGATGGCCAAAAACCGGTCCCGGGCCGGTCCCAATCGGTCCTCACCTTTTTCATAACCGGTCATAACCGGTCCCGGCATAACCAGTCCCGGTCTCGGCCCCGGTCCCGGTCGAAAATGATAGGACCGGTATAGGTACTTCATAACCGGTTATGAGCCGCCGGTCCCGGTCCCGGTCCCGGTCCCGGTCCCAACCGGTCCTTGCATTAAAAAAATAAGATTTTTTTTTATTTTTTTAATGATATATATTTTTAATACATTATAAAATTTACAATTGGGTCACTCAAATACACTTTAAAAATGCGTTTTAATATAATTAAAATTACGTTTTCTTATRAAAATACATTATAAAATTATTTAAAAATACATTTATTTATAAAATTATTTGAATTTTCGGGCCGGGCCGGGCCGGTCCATAGTCGGTCCCGGTCCCACGAAACTACCAAAAACCTCAACCGGTCCCGGTTTTCGGTCCCATAACCGATCCTTACCGGTCCCGGGCCGGTCCTTTGTCGGTCCCGGTCCTGGTCCCGGTCCTCCGGCGATCCCAGGCCGGGCCGGGCCGATTTGGCCATCTCTATTGGAGATATTAATGCTAGTGACGAAATATCCTCGTTATGGAGCTGGAACTGCTAATTATTGTGAATGTGTTAACTACAGATATGCTGCCTAGAGAGGAAGGCTAACTTTATATGACCTTCAATTCGAATTAGCAAAAGCAATGTCTCCTTGAAGGCAGGTTCCGTGTAGGATCGTTTATGGTTATCGGTAATCAACTTTTTGCCCAAATATGTGAACCTAAAGGTGCCTTTGAGGTTGAGCAAAGTTTTGCATACACTATTATCCAATTTAGATTCTAAATTTGTATGAAATATATTGGGTTCGTTTTATTCTATTTAGACCCTAGTTTTGTAAGAGATATTGGGTTTATTTGTTTTAGTTTATGAACATAGATGATATCATGGAAGAGCAAAAGGCACAAAATAACAATCTACTTTCATAAATTTCTTTATTATAACGTTGTACTTTTAATTTTTCTTATTACAGCAATGTACTTTCAAACTATTTTTTATTAGGACAATATACTTTGAAAAATTTACCCATTATAGCATTGGGTAACATTTTGTTTTAAATTTACTCATTATACTAGGTTTTCATGTCACCTCATTGTCCACGTAGGTTGTCCACATGTACTATAGTGATGTGACTTTCTTGCCMTATCATTGTACTTTCAAAATTATTTTCTTATAGCATCTACTAGTTCTTATTAAACACTATATTTTTAATTTTAATATTTAGATATTTTATATGTTATTTAATAAATGTATTAGATGAATTAAAAAAAATTCTAAATTAATCATTAATATATCAATATCAATAAAACTAGTAGAACACAACTTATCTCGCTAACATTTTAAAAAAATATGTGTTTTTTGAAAAAATGAAAATAAGAATTGTTCATTTTTTTACCAAAAAATATTATCTTTTAAATAATATATTATATTTGTTTAAAAAACTTTTTACTTGACGTATAAATATATTAAATTAATTAGACTTTTTTGAATATTTATTAATATAACAATATTAAAAAAATATAGATAACAATTTATTTCGTTAATATTTTAAAAAGAACTTTAAAAGATATGTATTTATTTGAACAACATAAAATAGGAAAAGTTATCTTTTTTACAAACAAAATATATCTCGAAAATAATGTTTCATATTTATTTAATAAATATTTTATTCTAAGAATATTTAATTTGAATGCAACTTAATAAGAAAAAGTAAAAAAAAATAAATGTTTTTTTAGATCATAACAATGAAAAATGAAAAATCACTAATAATAATTTGAAATAAGTTTTTATTTTAATTTTAATTAAGTCATCAAAATGATGTGGCATCCACATCACCTCATTAAAGCCACACAAGCAAAAAAGTCAAAAGATTAACCGGTTTAAAAGGTAACAGGTTACCTATTGCTATTATGGGTAGATTTTTTAAAGTACAATGTCTTAATAAAAAATAATTTGAAAGTACATTGCTATAATAAAGAAAAATAAAAGTAGAATGCTATAATAAGAAATTTTATGAAAGTAGGTTGCTATTTCATGCATTTAACCCTATCATGGAATTTGACAGAAATAGCCATTCAACAAATAGGATTTTCACTTTTTAGTCATTTTTTAACCCAAGTTCGCTTTTTAGCCGAGGATTTGTCTTTAACCGAAAAGCAATCTTTATACATATGCATAAGCGTATTGCGTAAGACTTGACTACAAAGTGAACTTGGGTCAAAAAATGACTAAAAAGTAAAACCACCTATCAGTTTTAGCTATTTATGTGAATTTTCCATGATAAAATATGACACTTTATTACCTCTCAAACTAAAGCAGCTGTAGGGGGACATGAGTCCTTTTATGCTTATTTGTTTTGCTGGCAATTATTGACATCAAAACCCCATATATAATCAAACTCTTACATCTAGGACAGACTTTACAGGTTTCACCTGTTTAGGTATAGTTGGCTAGGCTTTCTAAAAAAGAGGATATATTAAAAAGGGTCATTCGTTAGGGATGAATTTAAAATGTATTTTTATATATTGCTAAATGCATCCTTACCTATAAACTTCTTTCTCATATACATAAACATCAAGACCTATTTTTGAGAATTCCAATTATGTATTATAAACTGCCACTAAAATAAATGCTTATTTAAACTCAATGTCCAAAATAGTCCTATATAAAAATATTAAGAAATTGTACTTCAGTATGTGTGTATATATATATATATATGTGTGTGTGTGTGTGTGAGAGAGAGAGAGAGAGAGAGAGAGAGAGAGAGAAGAAATAGATGACCACACTGCCTAGAGAAAACATGGGTTATTCAAGAACTTATAAGAAGAAGCATTCTTCTCTTGAGAAACTATAAGAAGACCATAGATTTGAAAGAAAAAAAAAAACCATCAAACGACCATAAATTTAAAATAAATAAAAAACTTATTAGAAGGTCATTGATTTTATTTAAAAAAAATAGACAATTATTTAACCAAAAAGAAGCATTTTTAAGAAGACCATAGATTTATTAAAAAAAACTGCCAGAAGAAGCATTCTTTCTCAAACATATAAGAAAACCATAGAGTTAAAAAAAGTTGTTAAAAGACCATAGATTTAGAAAAGAGAACTTAATTAAAGTAGCCATTTCCAGACTTTAGATTCATCCATTAGCCATTTATTTCTCAATATTTCAAAAATGTCACTACCTCCGCAAGTAGCAACTTCTCAATCTACGGAGGGGTCAAAGTGTAAAAGAAAAGTTTCTGAATCAGGTCCACAAACGCAAGGACCAAATCTGTAAATTAGTCCCAACGCATTCACAAGTGGCAGAAGAGCCATTTCCACGCTCTAAATTCATCTCTTAATCATTTCCCTCCCAATATTTCAAAAATTTCACCACAAGTGCAGGGTCTAAATCTGTAAATTAGTCCTAACATATCCGCAAGTGGCGGAAGTGCCACTTACGGACCTTTATCTAATCTACATATTTGGTTCCTCCACTTGTGAACCTGTTTCAGAAACTTTTCTTTTTTACATTTTGACCCCTCCGCAAAATGAGGAGGTGCCCACTTGTGGAGGCAGTAATATTTTTAAAAGTTGGAGAGAGAAATGGCTAAAAGATTAATCTAAAGCTTGAAAATGACTATTTCTATTAATTTCCGTTTTTTCTAAAACCTATTAGAAGGTGATTAATTCTACAAATTAAAAAAATAATCTATTAGACAATTAATTAAGCCAAAAAACACATGGAGTTGGAGAGAGTCAAAGATGGTCAAAAAAAAAGAAGGGCAAGATATGAGAACCAAACAGTCATGTCTAAGAGGGAAAATAGTTTAGTGGGCTGCAAAAAGATATGCCATAGTCTAAATCAAATCAAAAGAAAAGAAAAAGAAAATTGAAAAGAAAAAACTGAGATGGATATGAAGTCTTTAGATGCAGGTATAGCTTAGCTTCTTACTTGGGGAGGAGGGGTTCCAACATGTACCTTGTGTAAGATGCATGTTGCCTTGACACAGTGAATTTTAGAATCAGCATCAAATCCACCCCTGCCAGATTTTGTTCATACATTCACAAACTAAAGTTACCAAATTAAAACACACAAAAAGACAAGCACATAATTATCTATGTCCATACATAATAATAATAATAACTCTACACATTAATAGAGTGAGGTTCAAGAGAAAACCCCTTAAAAAATGAAAAAGATAAGGAATACCCTAGTACCTATACATATGTACGGTATGCACATATGCACACAAGTAACTTGTAGATAATTTTTCCAATATGAACAAGTCCATGAAAAGCAGGAAACATCTTCAATTACCTGTATGCACATATACATACCGTACAGATGAATGGTTATTAGGATGTTCCTCAGTTTTTTTATTGTTTGAGAAGTTTATCTCTGAACCTTACTCTATGCATATATGTATATATATATATAGGGGCCTAATCAAATGAGAACTAATTAGTTTGTGGTAACTGTGAGAACCAATATTAACCACAAATCAATAGATAAATTAGGAAATTTATAATTTTGGCAATTTTGAATTAAAATATTAATGCAAAGATATAATTGGTATTTTAAAACTTTCCTCCCTCCTCTCTTCTGTCTCCGGCCACCGTCCTCCGGTGATACTACAATGATATCACAATGCATTATATATGTGCTTGGGTATCACATTGATGTCGTTTGTGTGGTCGATCGAAAATGTAACACAGAGGTATCACTATGCATCTTATATATGATTAGGTATCACAATGTATCTTTTGTTTAACAGAGT
>NC_037529.1:70161071-70244492 GCF_001531365.2 Cynara cardunculus var. scolymus
TAAATTTCCTAATTTATCTATTGATTTGTGGTTAATATTGGTTCTCACAGTTACCACAAACAACTCAGTTCTCCCTTGAATAGGCCCCTATATGTGTGTGTGTGTGTGTGTGTGTGTGTGTGTGTGATTGGGTCCACCGGTCCAGTAAGAATGAAAGTCACAATAAGAAAGGTAAAAGGGATCTCCACCATTGATAAGAGAACCACCCGATAAACACTAATGGGATATACTTGATCAATTCCCTTCTAAAGCACAATTTATGGATTGTTTTGGGATTAAAAAGTGATCAAGAGTCCAAATCCCTTCTTACACTTCTCACTTCAACTCTTATTCTCACACGATCGTATATATATGTGTGTGTATGTGTATATATATTCTTGCCAGTCAAACAACATAGTACACTGCAACACTATCCCCTTCTTTATTTTTGATTCGCCTATCTTTATGCAACACATCTATATATACATCTGTTCAATCAGGTCGGCTTCCAAATGCTTCTTCAACTATTTCTATTATTATTATAATCACAGGACTTGGAAAGAAAATTTTATGTGATTCTTTTTTTCACAAAAACTCAAAAACTTTGTCCTCAAGTAAGCCAAAAGTGCAACTTACACCTCCTACCCACACAATTTCACTATGCACCACACAGTAGCACCCAAAGGGAAAACTTTAGTTCATACTGGACAACTTGTTATACCCTGGGTATTTTAGTAATAAGTCAAATAGAGTAGACTATGGTACAAGTGTCTAATGCACTAGTACATAATTTAGGTAGTATAAATAAAGGGAGTAGACGGTTAGAAGGGTATCGATCATTTTGTAAGTCTGGTTTGGGCGTGAGTCCTAGGAGAGATTCTGGCCTCTCGAAAGCCATAAACCCTAATTTAACCATTGGATGTCCCCATTAATCATTAGATCTCTTTTGCAACTCCATCCTATTTCCCGGTTTACATCACAAGTTTTGATCACTTAAGAGTGCGTTTAGGCAGGACAGTACAGAACGACAGGATAATACAAAAACTTGTTTCGCGTCTAACGCAATATTAGACTTACCAGACGGGACCTCAGTAGGAAAAGATTGCTTTTTTTTCTGTGCCACGAAAATAGGTGGAACAAAAATCAGGAAGATGGGACCAAATTCATAAATTACTACCCATGTGAAATTAAAACCCTAAAATTTTCCATTTCACCCGACTACCTCATTATTGCCGGTCTAGTCCTGTTCGCATACCAAACGCAGCCTTAAACAACTACCGACCAAACGAACCTGGTAAATATCACGCAAAAACAGGGCGCAGGGGTAGGATGTACGCAGACCTTGCCTCTACCCCCAAGGGATAGAAAGGTTATCTTCATAAAGATCCACAGTAAACAAAAATCCGTAACGCACAACTATGATATTAGTAAATGCTAACAAGGCACTAACACCTTTATTCCAATTAAAAATCCCAATCTTCTTCCCTGCTTCTTTCTTCCCCATACCCAATTCCTTTTCTAATCACTGGTTGAGTTAATTCTAGGGATATTCTAACCACAGTAATCATAAAGATTCAAAGATAGGAGAAAGGAGAAGATAAGATGGACAATTAGAAAAATTACCATACAGAAGTAGCTTCTAAGCTCTCAAAACTAACTGTATCATGAAAAACATCACAATTGTCTAAATATTCCAATTCAAGCAACATAATCAATTCAAAGATTGAAACTCAGAGAATATCTCATCAGATCTTAAGAGAAATTCTTCACAATATAGATGGGGCATACAATATACGAGTGATGAAGGATAAATGGGCATCTCTTTCTAGGTCTTCACTTTTTGTGGGTATAATATAAAAAGCGAAACATATGCATATGACTACATGGAACTTATCTCAAAGGAAGACAAGCAAAGAATCATGCACAAACATGAACAAGACACATTTTTTGACCTTTTGCATTGCTAGCATCATCTAGGATGTCATGCAATCCCAATTATTTGATGTCGAGTTGATGTAAAACAAAATAAAATCAGCCAAAATGATTTACTCTGCATTATTGGTCACAATTATCAGGTATGAAATATAAACTGCAACCAAAGGGTCATTGGCCAAACAGTATCCAGGTTACCAGTAAATCTCTGCCTCCCTTGAAGTCAAAGGATCAAACCTCACTAAATATGAGGAGTTTGCACGAGTATTTGTTGTATATATAGAGGGGGTTCAGGGAAAAACCCCCAAAAAAATGAAAAACTAAGAAACACTCTAGTAACCTTTCATTTGAACGGTATGCACATGTGCATACCATGCACACGTGCATAAAAACAAAAACAAAAACAAAAAACAGCTTCAATTACTTGTATGCACATGTGCATACCATGCACACGTGCATAAAAACAAAAACAAAAACAAAAAACAGCTTCAATTACTTGTATGCACATGTGCATACCATCCAGATGAACAGTTACCAAGGTGTTACTCGGTTTTTCATTTTTTTGCGATCTTCCCCTGAACCTAACTCTATATATATTATATACTTAGAAGAATTATATAAACTCTTACTACAAAACTGAAACAGTCAATGGATCATCATGTCATGAATTAAGGTGCACAGTGCAGAATTGCAGATAAGATATCTAGTATCTTATATTTCATACAGGCATGAAATAGCCAAAAACTAAACCTATACAGACCTTTAGCTTCCCATTACTTCATTTAATCCTTACGACTTCATTTCCATAGATTCTTTGCCATAAACCTGATATCATGTTAGCATGGAAAAGACACAGAAGTCAAATTCTGCAATTATTGGCAAGACTGATGCAATAAACTATTTAGACTAAAGTAACACACTCAAAAGCAGGGAACTCACACTCATAAATAAAATATATATCCACCAACGATATCTTCATTGCTTGTTGCGGTTTAGCAGACCTTGAAACGACAGATAAAGATCCTTGTTATCAGTACCAAATATTTCTTCTGCCTTCCTCAGAGTCTCCTGAAAGGACAAAGTGCAAGGTAAAGAGAACGTTGGGAAAAGGAGGTGGTCGATCGGCATGGTAACAGAAGCAGTGCTACTTACCTCACGAGATTGTTTTTGAGCATTTAATTCCTTTATATTTGCCAGAAAAGCACTGAACTGCTCATAAGATAGACGGCTCCTGGGTAGAGACATTTTAACATTTTTCGTGAATCACCAATCAAAAAAGATCCTAAAGAATGTGGAAACTCCAAAAGTAACACGAGGTGCATGGATCTAGTTAATAGAACTTCCTTTTTTTTCTTTTTGAATGATTAAATAATTATCTTAAAACCATTTCAGGTTATTCAAATAGAAATTGGGATTTATAGTCCAAATTCGCCTAAACAACCATAAAAAAGCCTGTGAAGGAACTCACCTTGCTTGACGGAAGACCTCCTTTCCATCAATCTTAGAGGTACGGCCTAAAGGAAGAAGTCGTGTGAGATAGATAAACCAGATAGCAAAATAAAATAAAGTAAACACAGAACCGGCTTTTGAATGGGAGCTATTAGATTTCACGCAGGTGAGAAGCCGTCAAACCTGGTAATGGGGGACCACGAGGAGGAGAGTTTCCAGCAGAAGATTGTTGGCTTGATGAATACCATGATGACAGCGTAGTACGCCCTTCGTATTGAATTTTTGTTGGGGATGTAGCACCAGAAGCAGAATATCTTCTGGGAGATACAGTCGCAGAGATCGTCTTGGGAGTTGCAGTTGGAGTTACTCGTGCACTGATATACGGTGTCATAGAAAACCTTTGACCAGCATGCTTTGAGGCTGTAATTGGAAGAATATAATATAAATCGCAATTGGCATTAGTACAGGAGATTAAGAGGAGCCACACAACATCACACGACACTCGATCCCAAAAGAGTCAGTTTTAGTACCGTCATCAGGGATGTTTCCACCATCTATAGAACCACTAAAAGAGTGGTGCCTTCTATAGCCATTTGTCTCCTCTTCTGTAGGGTAAGAACAACATTGGGAGAGCACATTACAACCACATGGAAGACAGAAGACAGTTGGAACACTAAAGGGGTGTATACTAAACACTTACCTTGGTAAGCGCTTACCGGTTCAATAATCTTACCGGGTGAATATAACAAGGACCGAGAATCTTACCGGTAAGAGGGACGGGAAGGATCACCTTACCCGGTAAGTGAGGGTGATGACTCTTACCCGGTAAGCGCTTACCGGGTTATAAACATTACCATCAATCCATTTTGATGGTCAGGAATGTTACCCATAAAGTAAATGAGAGTAGTAAATCTTGCGGGTAAGCGTTTACCAGGTAAGCATTTGGTTAACGGTTCCTAAATTTGTGAAATAAAGGGATACCAACAAGGATCATTACTTATCTAAGAGACAAAGAAGTGCAGGATATTTCCAATCAAACCCATGACTTACCTTTAACGGGATATGCTCTGGGAGCAGATTGATCATAGGTGCCTATATCTACAGTTGTTGCTTGCTGAGGATAGAAATTATTGAAAGGTTAGAGCACAAATTAGAGTTTAGCATCAAACAGGGACAGCATGATCAATGAAATGCAAGGTGGAAGAGAAGACAAAATAATAGCACAACAATCTTACAGTCGAATCATTGTCATTCAATGACTGCATTAATTGTCGCTTGAAAGTCTCCAGCTGTCAAAAATATAACATATTAGATACACAGTATGCATGCAAAAAACTATGATCCTCTCATTGCCATATTTGAAAAGAGAAGTGAACCATCAAGCAGATAAGTAGATTGAACAAGACTTGGTTTTTAAATTATGTGTCAAATATCCTAAACTCCATCACTGATTCCCGCAATGGGTACCCTTTCAACGAATATATGTATGCCGACAGCTCTTGGCAAGATTATAGAAGAGGCCATGCACATGAGAAAACAAGCACAGGTGCACACATAATGAGTATGTAACAATGTTTAATAAAGCCAAGTCACAATCAAGTTAGCAAAGGGGTGCTTCTTTGTTAAAATCTACAAAGGCGCAATCAATTATTTCTTCTGAAGCAGGATTTCGAGAAGTTTAGAATTATGCGAAGCAAGTTCAAACAATTCAACCACAAAAGACTAATCTTGAAGTATATTTAGCTGATGGGTGCCATATATGTCCACAATTGGCAGCCAATCTCTTTTTGACACATTGGATTGGTGAAGGGAAACCAATCCAAGTAACGTCTATTGTCAAAATTGGCATGTGATGTTTTTGCTCCCTACAGTAGCATGAGGCCAAATTCAAGGTTAAAATTAGAGTAAACTCATGCATATCAAGTCTTGTTAACAGTTGAGACTGTACAAGTCTTGTTTTGTGGAGGGACTGCCTTAAAAACATTCCTGGTGTTTAGAAGAAAAATCAAATTTGTTTTTGACCTATAAAATTTTATTTACATTTGTTTTCTAACAGTTTCTACCTCATCTTTCATTCAATTTCTGTAGGGAGCAAAAATGCCAGCTACAATTAATCTAATCCTTTTCTTGATCATGTTATGAGGTTTGTTATTTTTGTTTACAACTTTACTGTATTTTTCTTAATACTTGAGTTGGTCCTTGTTTCTTTTTTTTTCCTAACATGTTTCATGTTTGATCCATGTTTCATCTCAAGCATACTAAAAGCTTCACCAATTCATGAAAACCATTTTGCTTGGATATTTGAGAATTTTGACCTAACAATGTTTCATCATTTCATGTTTAAGTTTTACTTGAATTTAAGAATGTTTAAGCGAAATTTGAAAATGATGTTATTGTTGGACTTTGTTATGGTTGGATTTGTCTAAATTAATTTTCAACTTATGGCCAAGGTGTGGTGCATATTTTTTGGTCCGGCTTGAATCAAGGTTGGAAATGGAATATAATTTTGATGGATATTTTTGAGATATCCAGGCTCTCAATTTGAACTCGAATCAAGCGGCTTAATTGAGCATGGTTTCTAAAGGATATTTTCGAGCTATTTGAGCTCCAGCCTACATCATGAAGGCTCATCGAGCTAACGAATCAAGTTTAAGTTTAGCTTATAGTCAAGCTCAAGCTCATTTGCAGGCGTATATTGGAGTTTCCATAAGCTCTTACACTAGCGCCTATGGTTGATGGCATAGATAAACCATTAGTTCCAATTAAGCATTCGGTTTGATCAACTCAAACTAAACCAAAGTCATATGGAGAAAGAACAACGATGAGTGGTGATTAAGATAATAGTATTCGTCAAATACATAATAGGCAAATAAATATTGCTCTATCCAGCACAAACTAAGTAGTCATAAACTGGCAGACAACCACTTTTTAACGTTTGTCTTTAGCATAATTTAAGCTTTTAGGGATCATTTATATCTGCAAGCATCCGAGCTTTCGAGAAGGGGAAAGACTGGCATTTCACAGACTTAAATCCATTTATTATGAAAAAGTACAAATACATGGACATGAATCGACAAATGAGAGGTATTTCATCATCTATGGATATCGTGGATAATCGAGTTCTCCTTAACATATATCAGATGCTAAGCATAAACAAACTGTATCACAAATTCCACCAACAACATAAGCTCCATACTAACTTTCATAAAGTCATTCAGACATTGTTCCAGATAAAGATAAATAGTTGTCAAATTACTCGCCGTTCAAATAATACGAGCAACAGGACTATATCATGTTAGAAATGATGAATTCGCCATTGTAAAATTGCAAGCACGAAAAGCAATCTAAATTCAAACCTTAGATAAATCGCGCCCTAACTTCTTAGTAGCCATAGCCAACGAATCTCTCTCCTCCACAAGTTTCGACTTCAATCATCAAATAAAACAAAATTTTAAGTACAACTCTGAAGCAAAATAACACGAAATGCAAGAACAATTAACAGAAGTAATTAAAAAAAAGCAACTACATTGTCTTCAAGTGTAATCTGCAACCGCAATTGAACATTATGACATGTTTGTTGAAGCTCGGAGACTTTTCCTTCGAGTTCCATTATAACCCGATCTTTCTCGTTCAACTTATGCCTCAACCTCCCTGCCTCCGACTCCAATTTAGAAACGCGTGATGCAAGCGCCATTGAAGTGATCTTCCGAGCAAGATCTAACTGATCGTAAGGATCCGTGGGGATCACAGACAGTATCTCGTCCGGTAGGTTAAAATCCGGTCCGCCTGCCGTACTAACCGTGCTGCTGTGCTCCGACATCATCGACTTCTTGATAAAAACCCTAATTCAATTTCCCCCAATTTGGTCTCTCTGATAAACTGAATCCAAACCTAATCGCTGTAGAAATTTGGCAGCAGCCTGTGCATATTCTTGTACGAATTAGGTTGCAGGTGAAAGATACCCAACAACGACTTCGGACAAAACTCTGGAGAATATAATATGAATAAGTTACAAAAATAGTCCTCCAACTAACTCTCATATTACACTTTTAGTCCAGTGAATTTATTTTTTCACTTTTTTGTTCAAAATTGGATATTAATTACCTAAATGATATCGTTTATATTCTTAGGGTTGTGTTCTCGTTAAACCATTATGTTTTCATGAGATCCGTAAAACCACAAAAATTACATTGAACCTTCAAAGCAAAATACTGTGAAAGTACAAAAAACGTATTTTCATGTGAAGGTTTAGTGTTAATTTATGGTCTCTCACATGATCTCAAGTCTATATCCATAACAACAAAAAAATGTGTTTACAAGTTACAACTCATGAAGTTGATTTTGCTGTTATACTGAATCTTTTTATTGTCTGCTACTTGTTTTTCTCGTAACGGTCTAAAAAACTAAGATGATGATACAGATTTTGTCATAGACAAACAAGTAACAGATAATATATTAAAACATATGCAATAATCATGCAATTAATGAACAGAAAACTCAGTTAAAACAGTACAAAATTTTAAAAATTGATAGCAAATATAAACAATTTTAACTTCAAACATTTGAAATATGAAGCTTATGTATTTATTATTTTCATATGCTTAAAGTACGAAGATTGGGATTTTTAATGCACGTTACTATCATTTTAACATGGTAGACCATTTTCAACAAAGACATCAAATACTAAATTTGACACCAAATTACTTCAATAGAGACACCAAAATTAGTGTAATAAATAGTACTATATCATTTTAGTAGGCATGGCAACGGCACGGGGATGGGGTGGGTTTTGTAATCCCCGACCCCCGGTTTTTAACAACAGTCCTTGGTCCCTGAAGGGTATGGGGATTAACATCTCGTCCCCGGTTAAAACCTAGTCAAACCTTGGTCAAACTTCGGTCCCCATTCCCCAACCTGGTCCAGTCTCATATTTTCTAATATAAATACTCTTGAAGTCCAACAGCAACAGAGACCAACTATCAGATTTCCAAAGCCCGAATACTTATTAAATGAATATTAGTATACCGGGTACGAGGCGGGGGTACACCAGCCCTAGCCCCACCCCCGGTTTGAGTCTATCGGGGATCCCCGGTCCTGAAACCCGTTTTAGCAGGGAATCCCCGTTCCCGTTCGGGTCGGGTGAGCCGGGTTCTCCACCGGGTCGTCAGGGCAAATCATCATTCTTACATTTTAGTGTAACATCATTTTGCTACATCAAGTTTTACACCAATATGAAAAGATAAAAATTAATACATCTGAATCTTAAAGTTTATACCATTGAAGTAGATTTATTGTTTAGATCAAAATTTATGGAAACGGTATTACCCATTTAAGATGTCATGTGATCTTGTTTTCTTCCAAAAAAAACGTGTTAATACCAGTGGATGATGGATTGTTTTGTCAAAAGAATTCACTAAATGGACTAAAACATGTAAAATAAATAAACATTAAACTAAAATGGAAATCATGAAATAGTATAGGGACCATTATTGAAATTTACTACAATAACATCAATATTATAATATTTTATCCCAATTTCGTTTTTGAATTTTCTTATTCCCTCCAAATAATTGTATGCGTTTAAATTAAAGAAATTCAAATGGGTCCAAATTTTATTTCGATTTATAATTATAAAAAATTGTATTAAAAAATAACGTATTTTATATTAATTTCTATTTTTAGTAATCTATACTATATTATAAAGCATTTGATAAAAACTTTTTAAAACCATTATTTATGCATGAAGGATTGTGTATTAATGCATATTACTTAAAATTTAAGATTACAAGTAAATTGTGCATAAGTACAACTTATTAAAGCTCAATTTTTGAATTCGTATAACTAACTGCAGATAAACATAATCAAATACAGGATAAACATCTCGTTTTAAATATAATTTTTTTAAAAATATAATTAAGATTAATTATTTAGTTATAATAGAATAATTATCTTTATAAAATTTTATTGTTAAGCCAAAAATAAATTACTTCACTAAATCGTAAAACATTATTTTTTCTCAAAACCACATAAATCATATTATATCAACATAGACAAAAAAAAAAAACGAAACATTAAAATAAAGATATATCTCGTTGCATTATACGAATACCCTTATAATATATTTTTAAAACATTTGATTGGTACTTAAAATGTAAAATCTTAAACATTTAAATATTTGGATAACCTGTTCATGTATTAACCGGTTACGTTATTGATATAACGAATGAATATTATAGATTTTTTTTATATAAATTGAGTTTAAATAAAAAAATTAAATGCTCATTCATTCCAACAGAGAACCCAACAACCCAAGTAGGGCAGACATCATCCCCTTCCCCATCTTCAAACAAGAAGTCATCTTTATTTTCGCATAAAGCTGTGAATATGGTGTCTGAGATTGCTTATAAAAATAATTTACTGATTTATTTCGATGTGGTACTGTTAATAAACACTTTTGAGTGTTTGGATAAACAACTTATACCGATGTCAAACCGGTAATAAGGAGTTTTTGAATAAATTAAACTCTTATGACTTATAATAAGTTGATAAGTGTTTTTGTAGAAACGCATTTCTCAAACACCCTTTAATATTAAGAGATTTGGTAAGGAAGATGAAGTAATGGGAAGCTGCTTAATCTGGGTTCTTCAGTTTATTATAAAAAATCTAATAAAAAACTAAAAATATATATAAATTTTGAAACTAATTTTATATTTAAAAAATCCACGACATCATCTACATCAGATAAAAAATACATGTCATTCGTTACGTCAACAATGTAACCGGTTAATACTTGAACCAGTCACTTGGATACTTAATTATCGTCAATATTGGTGCTCACACATGCATCGTTAGAGATGCACAAAGCTTGGGTTTCTTTATTCTTGAGCTCAGAACTTCAAAACCCATTTTTAATGAGCAAAAAAAAGGCTCAAGACTTTTTTAGCCCCAAGTCGAGCTAGACCTGACTTTGGGGTTGAAAAAAGACTTGATTAGACTTCTTTTTTGAGCTTAACCGGACCTTTCAATTTGATCGGGCTAGATCTGCCCCTAAGATTTCGGCATGATCTAAGTAGAGGTGTTCAAAAACCTGACCAACCCAATCCAACGCGAAATAACTCAACCAGAAGCAACTCAATGTCTAATCGAGTTGTAAAATCTTTAAACCGTAGGTAGTGGACTGATAGTGAGTTATTTTTATTTGAACTCAACCTAGTCCACTGAAACTGATATTCTTTTATCTCTTAGATTTAATATGATTGTTGAGTCTCTATTAATACGTAAAGGAATTACATCATCACGTACCTTCAACATATACATATATTTTCAATATATCCTCCGTCTATGTATAACTCATTTGTATATATGTTCAATAATTGTGAACACACACATACACATGTATATATATACACACACACACACAATTGAGAAAATTAATTGAACGTTATGTAGTTAAAAATTTAAGAAGTATATAGATAAGTTGTACCAAATGGTTGATGATGAAAAATATATTATGAGTAGACCATAGAAAACACCATATTCAAGATTAGAATAATATTTTGATGTACTAAAATATCAATCCTACCAACTCGTATGGCTTGGGTTGGTTTGGGTTGTGATTTTTCAAACAACAAGCATTGGATTGAGTTGTTCAAATATCTTCAACCCGATCAACCAACAAATGAATTACCACTCATCATAATACTGAATGAATTACCCAACAAATGGCAAACAATTCAGCTGTAAATAGTAAAACATGTTTATATCACTTGGACATCTGAAAACCAAAAGTCTATACTCAGCTGTAAATTCTAAAACATAAACTAAACAAATCCATAACATAATACCAGTGTGTTTAATACAGGCCATACCCATAATTTCTTCAAATGATGACACCATTTGACTATAAGAAAAATATAGAGAAAAAATTGCAAACGATAGCACCGTTTGACTATAAAAAACAAATATACGATTTTTTTTTCAAACGGTGACACCATTTGAGTAACAAAATGGCACTAATAGGACTCAAACTTAGTCTGGGGTGGAACAAAAGTCTTGCAAACCAACTCTATCAAATAAAACTTGTTCTTAATGTAGTTCCAAAATACATACAATGGCACACAACAAATTCATATGGTTGCACCTTTTACGAACCTAATTTTTTTACTTTTCGACAGAGGAATAATACAGTGATACATGCCACCATATGCACCACTATAGTATATATGTCCCAACACATGACCCCTCATATGTAGTCACAAACTCAAAATATCTCAATGTGAAACTCATTTTCATATAGTAAACATTTAACATGCTTTAAAGCTTTAAAACACAAAACATACATAAGGGGAAATCTGTGAGAAGCAAAGTTATAGTAAGAAGCGTAAGAGGAAATCTGAACCCTTGATCACCTTTAATCTAAAATCCAACCATGAATCACGCTTTATACGAAGATTGATCTGGTACATCTCGATGAAAACTGTTCTAGTATATAAGGATGCTTAATGGTTGGTTTAAAGAAATCATTTTCTCTGCTCCTCTCTATGAACCAAAAGATAAAACGATCAAAATGTCTCTTTATAAACCACACAGTAAAATGACTAAAATGTCCTCACATGAAAGCAGGGACGGACTTATGTCTAAAGTGCAATGATGTGACGGGAAAAACCCCGCTCAAAGATTGTTATTTTCAAATATTATGGCTAAAAAGAATTTTGTTTACTCCTACGTCTTTATTTCTCCGGTCATTTATGACGTTTCCTAGTTTGTTCTACGAAACCCCTACTCCCTCACTTGATAGTTGTTCCATCACACATTGATTGTTTTATTACCGCTAGTTCTTATAATCATGCTACAATTATAACGTTGGTCGATGGTTTTATTAAATATATCTCAAATTTATGTTCTTTCAGTTTAAAGATCAATCAATTCACCTAATATTAATAGTATGATTTGCTATTCGATTCACCGATATGATAAGAAAATATGAAACCGAAACTTACATTTGTCGGTTAATCGAACTGTTAAACCCGCAAACTGAATAACCACAAACACCGTTGTGATTCGTGTGAGTTATTGGTTTCAGATTTTCTTATGCCTTAGGGCCCCCACTCACTAAGTTTATAGATCCGTCATTGCTTGAGGGGCATACGGGGGCACTCGATGGGAGGGGCTTCATGAGACTGTCAAAGGAAGGGACCAAATCCATAAGATAATGCAACCAAAATGAAAGGATTTGTTACTTCTAAACTCGAGGAACGATATCTAGAATTTGAACAAATCACAGGGGCAAAAAAGGTAATTAACTCTTCTTTTTTATATTACAAATTATTATAGGAATGCATACAACTTTATTCACAAATGAATGTCAAAAAATCAACATAACAGCAGTTTACCACCAAAGCTGAATTCATGAAGAATTTCATCATTTATGCTGCTCACCAATCAAACTGTACAAGACTACAAGATATAATCTCACCTTCATCCTCCATTTCACCATATGAAAAGGGTTGATGGCCAGGGGTATAATAGTAAATATACTATGCTTTTATACTTTTACTTTACCGACCTTACACCGATATTCTTTACACGAAACCGATACTGCGGTTGAGAATCTTCATCATCGTCTTCATCATCTTCACTGCTATCATCTTCAACCTTGTCCCACCTCGAGTAATCGAGACGAGAATGCCCTTTCGGCTTCGGAATTTCCTCCTTGATTAGGCTTTGTGTTTGAGGGGTAGAGACGGTATTTACTACGCTTTTTTGCGGGTTGCTCACCTCAGTCTTGGGCGCAGGTCCTGCTATGTCGTGGCTATCATTTCCAGCTACTCCTACTGAAGCACATTGTTCATCTTCCTCATCATCTTCTTCTTCTAGCTCGGCTTCGGCCTCGGGTATTGGAGCAAGAGACTTTCCTTGAGCGGAAATACAACGATATTTAACAACGGTTGCATACCAGACCAAACCAAACAAACCAAGTAAGGGTCTGCCTGTCAGCGGCTTAATGAGTTTGATGGGACTCACCTATTCGGTCGGCTATACATAATTGTTTGGTAGTGGCTTAATGATATCAAAAGTGACTTATTCAGTAAGCTTCTAGGATGGAGCTTTATGCAGAAAGCCAAGGTTTTTTTTTTCCAAACATGTCCCTCCCAATTAAAAAACATGCTCCTTCCATCTATGAAAAAACTCTCAAACAAAAACTTCTCAATCTACACTAATCAATAAGACAGGTTTATCCTTGAAGGACTCAATGGAAAACTAACCACACAGCCCCTAAATCCCACTGCAAGGTAGGGTGCACTCAACCGTCCCCTCCACCTATCTCTCCAACCAAGTTCACTTTTTAGCCACTTTTGAAACCAAATTCCCGTTTTAGCCAAAGTTCATGCATTTGCGTAAAACCTATTTTCAGATTAACAAAAAAAGAAAAAAAAAATCCTTACGCAAATGGGGATCCTTAAGCAAATTTGCATAATTTTGATCTGAAAATAGGCTTTACGCAGATGCGTAAGCCATTGTGTAAACTCCCCCAAAAATGGGGATTTGATTGAAAAAGTGGCTAAAAAGTGAAAAGAATGAAAATTTGAGCTACCAAATAGTATGGAGGGAGTACCAATTGTGTCTTTAAACGGGCTTCGAGATTTTGATACACTTCTGACGAAGGATTCAACTCAATGAGCCGGTTTACATCAAATAATGCAGAGTGGTACTCCTTGAGCGTAACCAGTGTTTGAGCCCGCAACATCAAAGCACCCGTATGCTCATGATCAAGCTCGAGAACTGAAGTACATTCCTCTGCTGCCTATGATGATAAACCAAAATGTCGGTCAACTATGACTAATTCTCAAATTACGGATTAAACTATTAAATGTGATAATTAGATAATTGAAGTGTTATTACACTTGTAAGATGTATCAATAAACAACCAATAATGGGTCCGATCAATTCTTTGAATAACTAATTGTTACAAGTTACAACTCATAGTTTTCGTGGAACTGAAATGTATGATTACTCATCGATTATTGATGCCAATAGAAATCTATGATTGCTCATCAATAACTCGAATAAAAATGCATGATTAATCATCAATTATTGAAGGGCATTTCAGACAATAACCATGCATGAATACCCTTCATCTATAGTTCAATAGAAGTGTACGATTCTTCAACAATTTATGACAAACTCCCCTAAATTCTATTTGCTCATTGCTTTTGTTTCATAGGACGATGTAACATTCCAGGCCAACCGTTCTAGATATTATCTGATTTGTCCACACCTGGACTCACGGTTTTAAAACACGTTTGACAAAACCAGTCCCTTATAAGGCAACTTGCGTTCCCCTCCCCAACCAATGTGGGATCTTATAGACAGTGTGTTATTTACTACTTACGAAACTCACAAGTATGCTTATACTTCCATTTGTCCATATTAGAAAAATCCTACTTTCCTTTCAGACATAAAAAGAAAATATTTTTGGCTTCCCCAATTGAATTCTTGTAATATTAAGCAGATTTGATTCAGGTTAGTCACCTAGAAAGATTATGAAGATGGGTGGACCGATCAAGTTCAACTACATCGGGAGAACCCCATCAAATTGCTCTTCAAAAGATGCTTAGAGCAGAAAAGAGGGGTCCAACATATATTTAGGACAAAGTGTCCAAGTCTAGCCAATGTCGGACTCTAAGACACCCCTTCCAATGGAGGCTATACGGGCATAGATGTNGGGGGGGGGTCCAACATATATTTAGGACAAAGTGTCCAAGTCTAGCCAATGTCGGACTCTAAGACACCCCTTCCAATGGAGGCTATACGGGCATAGATGTACTAGAGTGCCAGTCCCAAGCACATATATCCCAGATGATAGACCTGACTCTGATACAATATGAGAATATGTGGAACCCCATTAGATTACTGTCCAAAAACACCCTTGAGGAGAGAAAGGCAGAGAGGGTTACAACCCATATTAAGAGAAAGTGTCCAAGTCTAGCTTATATGGAACTCTATAAAAGGTTCTTGATATGACTGTCAGAATCTTAATGTGCAACGCTGTAATACTCCTTTAAGCCCATGGAACTTGCAATACTTAAAAACGTTCAACTATTTCTCAAATATCTCAAAGTAACATCAAATGAAGGAATCATTAACACTAAACACCCAAATCAAGGCCATCAGATGAAAGAATCCTTAACACCCAATTCAATGCCGTCCAGATGAAGCAATTATTCCTTGAAATTTCTGAAAGAAAAGAAATACTTGCACTTCTAGTGGGAAGGAAAAGGTTGCTACTTACAGGGCCATGGGTACAGACACACACACACACATAGAGGAAGGATCATGCGAGAAGTTAAACATTTTGCAAGAAGACGAGAAGTTTCAATATCATATATGATTGATTACACTCTTCTGGGTGTGTTTAATCATGTATGATTAGGCGTCTATGTATTGTCAATGCAACATGTGTTTAATCATATATGATTAAGATTGAGTATCATTCCTGTAATCATATATGATACTGAAATTTCTCGTCTTTTTGCAAAATGTTTAGCTTATCGTTTGATCCTGCCTATTTAAAAGAATAAGAGAAGGGTTGAATCAACTTTACCCCGGCGACCTGCTACACACTTTTTTGGCTGTTAATGTAAAATCACATATGATTTTGCACGTGATTAGACTGTTTTCGTATTCTCTTAGATAGTTAACATTCTCATTTGATCCTCCCCCCACACACACATATAGATATATGTGTGTGTATCAAGGTCCCACATATGATTGACAAGTGCATGAAGATTCAAACATATCAGTGAGAATTCAAGTGGCCAAAAGATCCAATATCTAAACTTCATTCAACAATTCGCTCAATTTCTATATATATCTCGAAGTTCAGATTAAACCAACAAAATGATAATCTAGCTTCTAATACTAAATACTTTATACTAAACAAACCCATAAAAGTACCTTTTTGAAATGGTGGAGTTTGAGAAAACAGGCGGCTCGATTGCTATGGAGTGCGATCTTTTGTGGGTTAGTCTTAGCTATAGAAAGAGCTTCCGTATAAAACCCTAGGGCTTCTTCGTACTTACCATCCCTGTACATCTGATGCGCTCTTTCTATCTTGTTCATTGCTTCCCACTTCTCTTAATCCGTTCTTCGATCTACTTATATGTCTGTATCGATTGGAAAACATCATCTGATAAACATGAGAAGCCCTAACATACGACGATTACAAACCTGATCGCAAATCAAAACTTAAAAGAAGAAGAAGATGATTCGTACCTAATTGAAATTGAATTGAATTAAATTGATGAGGAAGTGGAGACGTGGAAAATTGAATTGAAAAAGCAAGGGTAGATGATGATAGAAGCAATAAATATGAAGAATTTGGGATAACTTGAGTATGAAATCAGCTTGGAGGATGATGATTTTAATGGCGGCCGGCGATTGATTTTGCCACCTGGTCTCTTCCACCGTTTTTCTTATTTTGAAAATTTTCCCAACAACATCAACCCTACATAATAATATTTTGCAGATCCAGAATATTTATATATACTTCGTTCAATGTATCATTACACATTTTTATTTCAGTATTTTGTTTTTTTATATTAATATAATATAATTTTATATGATTTAAAAAAAAACAATAATATTTTTATTTTTGAATAAAATATAAATATAAAAATATTATAAAATTTTGAAAAAAATATATATCGATATCAATATTAAATGAATCTTTTTAAAAATTATTATGTTTTGGTGTAATTTCTTTAATTCAATTTTTTTAATTATAATTTAATTTAGATTTACTAACAAAGAAATTTAATTTAGGTTTAATAATATATTTTTTTATAAGATGACAACTAAGTATTCTGTTATAACTCAATAATTATCGTAATTATATTTTAGATTTTTTATATTTAAAATGAGATGTTTATCCAATATTTGATTATGTTTATCTGTAGTTAGTGACATGAATTCAAATATAAAGCTTTAATAAGTTGTACTTATGCACAATTTACTTGTAATCTTAAATTTTAAGTAATATGCATCAATAAACAGTACTTCATACATAAAAAATGGTCTTTAAGAATTTTTGTCAAATGTTTTATAATATAGTGTGTATATATATATATATATATATAATAAAAATAAAAAAATTGATAAAATTTTTTAAAAATTATTTTATACATATAAAATATTATTATTTTAGAACATTATGTTTAGCTTATGCCTTAGGATTAGTCGAAATACCCATCCTATTATTGATATTATTATTTTTATCATTTATGCATCATATAAACATACACAAGTGACACATTTACAAAAACAATTTATTTAATTACTGAAACAAAAAAAATGCCTATTTCAAATACTATATATTGAGTAGTGCAAATTAGATGAAAAAATAGCGTACTTTAATTTGATTCTTATTTTGCGTAACGTATTTTTAAAATTTTTATTTTGATACCTAAGATGTAAAGTTTTAAACATTTAAGTTTCTGGATAAATAGTTACCATGTTGATGTGACGAGTGATGTGGTATCCAGTTAATATTTCAACAAATAATACTGAGTTGAATACCACATCACTACCCACATCAACATGGTAACGAATTACCCGGTACTTAAATGTTTAAAATTTTACATCATAGGTGTCAAAATAAAAGTTTTGAAAATATATTACCTAAAATATGAATCAAATTAAAGTATGTTATTTTTTCATACAATTTGTCCAATTAAATATGTATAAAAGTTTGAGTCTAATCATATATTATTTTAAAAAATATTTTACAAATTAAACTAAATAAACATGAAAAAGAACAGAAATCAGAGACAAAATAATATAAAAAAATAAAACCAAAAAAAATATTATTATTTTATATTCATCTAAGTCATTCGTTCACGTGCGACACGCAAATAGACATGATGGGTGATTCATCGTCACGTGATATTATTTCAAAATGACCCATTATGTGACAAAAAGAAAACTATAGGGGGTTTAAGTTGTCATTTTCATATCCATAAGGGTCACTTCATCCCAATTCATCATAGTTCAAGGGCAAAAAATGAAACTTCTACAATTAGACCGTTGGAAAAAAAAAATTCAAATACCCATTTCAACGCTCCTCTTCTGTTCAAACCGTTCATTCTCTCTCTCTCTCTCTCTAAAAAATCGATATTAATGGCGGATGAAAGCATCAACAACACAATACTCATGGATTCATCGTCGAAGTCGCTACACCCACTTCACGAAATCGCGATGACTCCAACCCACAAGCTTCTGTTAAAACAATGGCTGAAAGAAGAAGAACTGATTCTGAATCGAATCGCTCTCAAAGAAACCCAAATCGATGCTACTCGAAAAGAACTAACTCATCTCTACTGTTTCTTCTTCCTTTTCCATTCGATTTCTCTAATCATCCTCTTCAGCAGTTCATCTTCATCTTCTTCGTTCACGGGATCGGGATTCTGCAACAGATCGTGGATCCCGTCTCTGTGTTCGCTCCTCTGTTCTCTGGGGCTGATCTGGGCCGTTCGTTATAAGACGGAGGTCGAATCGCATCTCGAGAAGCTGCTGGAGAGGGAGAAAGAAGACGGGAAGTTATTGGGGAAGTGTGTGGAGGAATTGAAGAAGAAGGGATTGGAGTTCGATTTGTTGAAGGAAGTAGATGCGCTTCGAAGAGCGAAGAGTTTGCGGGTTGAAAACAAAGGTGTGAAGAAATGGTCAGCAAGGGATTTTGTGACACTTTTCTTCTTTACTGTGTCTTGTTTGGTTCTTGCTCTTACGAGGGTTATTCTCTGCAGCTGATTTTACGAAACGGGTTATCGATTTGAGGGGTTTTCGTTTGATATCGGGTTCGATTCGATCTCATTTGATGTTGGTGTTTTGACAGAAACTGTTGGTTTCTGGGTACATCTTTTTGTTTGATTGCAAAATATGTATACTAAGGATCAGATTCAGTTAGTAATAATGGAATATTTTGATTCAGAAATGGTGGGTTTTTCAAGTTTTAATTTTGATTTTGGTTTAACCAATTGTCAAAACTTTAACCAAGAAGCAGGTCCGGTAGACAACTGAGTACCGCAATGAGACGGCTAATTAAAGTAAAATCTTAACTATTCATGCAACATCCCACATCGGTGGGGAACAAAAGTTGTCTTACAAGGGACTAGATACTTCATCTATCATATACGCTTTAAAACTGTGAGTTCAGGTGTGTTGACAAAATAGACAAGACCTGGTACGGTTAGTTTGAGATGTTACAGTTGGTATCAGAACTGCACTGCGAGGGGATTTACTGTGTCGATTTGATTTGCTTTAATCAAAGATTCTCAAAACTTATGGTGAACAGTTTGAAGCCTTGAAGACCAAAAAAGATGTTATCCCACCTGAATGTGGAGTCTCTGATATGATTTATATAGACTTGATCTCTGTCGAAATCGATAGATTAAATAAAATAAATAAAATAATAAGCATCATTTAAACTATAAAGTAAAAAAATACACCCTCATTAACAAAAAAGTTTTTCCTTTATTTCAACCTGCATAGTTTGAAAAATATCAAACAACTGCCGCTTGCAGTCTGGTATATGTTATAAAAGGGTTAAACCGTCCAAATCAGACCACGAACACCCCTATTTTCCATTTGTTATTAGAGATAGCTAAAAGCCGGTCCCGGGTTGAGGCATGTCCAAATCAGTCTCGGCTCGAGGTTTATGTCTTGTAACCGGTTCCATTGTAGTCGGTCCTAGTCCTGACCAAAAACTCCTGGCCGGTTCTCCATATACAAAGCCCGGTTCCTAGAACCAGTTCCAGCCCGAGGCCAAATCGATTCTATTTTTTTCTTTAAAAAAATCAATTTTGAACTTCTAAAAGAATCTTGTTCGAAGATTATTTTTGAGCATATAAATATGTTATTCAAATACAATTTAATATATCTAATTGGATCATTCAAATACACTTAAAAACATGTTTAATTATAATTTCGTTTTAATGAGTTTTCACATTCAGTTCACATTTTCAAATAACTATTATATGACTCGCAAGTGCCTCAATGTCAAGTTCATCATCATCGTCTAATGTCAGTAGTTGGCAGAATTATTAGGTTTTGAGAGTGTTCGATTTCTCCCATAACCGGTCCCGGGCCATATTTTTGCACACTAACGTAATCGGGCAGGACTACTGGTCCTTAGTAGTCCTGGACTCCCGGTCCCACGCTGATCCTGGGTTGGGTCAGGCCCATTTTGGCCATCTTTACTTGCAATCACAATGATTTTTTTTATAAGATACATACACACTCTTACATCAATGATACATCGTCTTCCAAATAAACAAATTGAAGTCTAAATCGAGTAGTTTAAATATGAGCCATCGATAGGTACATCTTCATATTTACTTGTAGCGGTTTTACGCTCCCAAAAATGTGTTCTAACAACAAAAATAATACAAGACTCGAAGATCATCCATCACCTACCTTCTCCGATGATATCATGAAGTATCGGTCTAGAAGCATCAATCGGTGATCGTGCTGAAACCATCGAGTTACTAGTACTTGTACTTCCCACAATATCACTACCGGGGGTTGGAAGAGCGTCCTTAAATGTGGTAGCATCGTCGAACTTCCAACCGGTTAGGTACTCGGGCCTAGTAATATCACCGCTTGCTTCTATGTCGCCTGAAAGCATTGCCACGACCCGTGACATCGATGGCCGTTGCATTGGTGAGGTTTGGGTGCACAAAAGGGCGATGCTAATCCCTCGTTTAACTTCATTCTCATCAAATTCAGACAATTCTTCATCTACCAACTCGATTTCCCTATTAGCTTCGTGCAGGTTCCATGCCTAAAATGGAGTTGAAATAGAATATCAAAAGTTAAAATCTTTAGAAAACTATTACATGAACAACTACTTTATTTTAACAATTATATCATTAACTATATTGTTAAAATATTCAATACATTTAATAAAATATTACTTATCTCTTTTAAATATAAAGTTTTAGAGATTTCTGCAAATTTGAAGATTTCTACCCCCTCTGTTTTTTTCTCCACTTTAGCATATGTTATAGCATAACTATTGGAGAAAAAATAGACATTAAATCTCCAAAATCTCAATTTTAGCACAGCTGTTGGAGATGCTCTTATTACACACAAATCCTATGAAATCCCGCAAAATAACATCCCCCATGGGATTTCTAAATCCCATGTTTGTCGGATTTCAAATCTTACCTTCAAACTAAACATGGGATTGGAATTGAATTGAATTCCAAATCCCTCCAAATTCTATCTAATCCTACAAGCTAAACGAGACCTAAATATGCAAAACTTATGGAAAGACGAATCCTGAAGATACAAGAATCCTAAACAAACACAACTTATGAAAAGATTACAATAATAAGATACTTTCATATTACATTTGTTGCTACATCCGTCCCAAAATAAATGTCCAAATGAAAAAGGCACACGGTTTTATAAATGTGTAATCATTGTACTTTTTAGTAACAAAATGTCAATTTTACCCTTAATTATATAGAGAGAAATTTTCTTCACCTCATAACTAAGGGTAGAATGGAAAATAAACATTTGTTTTTAAAAAGTAGATACTTATTTTGGGACAAACTGAAATAGTAATGTAGACACTTATTTTGGGATGGAGTGGGTATTAGGGGATGCTTGGTTGCTTTTCCATTAAGTCCTAAATGGACAAAACTGTTTGTATGGATTAATCTGTCTGTATAGACTGGGAAGGTTTTTTCATAGATGAAACGAGCATGTTTTTTTAACTGGGAAGATCATGTTTTAGAAAAAAACTTGACTTTCTGCATAAAGCTCCTCTAAGAAGGTTACGGAATAGGTTGCTTTCTATATCATTAAGCTACAACCAAACAGTCATGTATAGTTGACCGAATAAGCGGAGTCCCATTAAGCTCATTAATCTGCTAACAAACAGACCTTTAGTCATATTCCTACTGGACCATAACTGCTGGTAACATAGATTATGTAACCTCGTCTTCTTTCACATGTTAAGTTTTCATTTCTTGTTTACTCTTTAATTCATCATACAAATCATTCTTTTTGCTTGCTAAGAGTGTGTTGTATGTATTAATCGATTTTTGCAGATTTCAGCATGCATCAATAGTGAGCAAAATCATCGATAAGGATTCATGAAGAAGATAAAACATACCCATTCAAGAAGATATATTTTGTCATCTTCTAAACTTGAATCAGAATTAGGCCGTCCACTGATAATCTCTAGAGCGACAACTCCAAAGCCAAACACATCGGCCTTCTCTGTAAGGTGTCCACGCATTGCATACTCCGGTGCGAGATACCCACTACATAAATAACCAGTAAAAACGTGTCAACTTATTATTTACAAAAATGAGGACAAGTTCAAGAAGCACTACAAGAAAATTGGTTTTATAGTACGCCTAAAATGTCTAAACGTCCTAATAAAATACTTTATAGGACCAAGTTTATAGTACCAAACCAATAGAGAGTCCTATCTAAACATGTTATAATAGGTTTGTAGGATGCTTTTAGGCGTTTTAACAAATATTTTAAGACGTTTTTAAAATAAAGTATCCTATTAGTTATTTTATACGACATGAAAGTGTCCTATAAAAAGAAGGGTTTATAGGACACTTCTCAAAAGGGTTCCACAAAAATAGCTAATATGACACTTCATTCTAAAAGCGTCCTAATAAAATACTTCATATAAACCTATTGTAACACTTTTAGATAGATGCTTTATAGTTTGGTCCTATACACTTATGTTCTATAAAGTATTTTATTAGGACGCTTAGGGACTGTTTGGTTGGTTTTTCATTATGTCCTATATGGGTAAAGCTGTCTGTATAGATTGTGAAGGTTTTTGTTTGGGAGGTTTTTTCATAGATGGAATGAGAATGTTTTTCAATTGGGAATGGCAGCTATGGGAAAAACTTGACAATCTACATAAAGCTTACCCCTAGAAGCTTACTGAGTAAACCACTTTCTATATCATTAAGCCACTACCAAACAGTCATGTATAGTTGACCAAATAAGTTGTGAGTCCCATTAAGCTGCTAACAGACAGGCCCTTAGACATTCTAAGGGTCTTATAAAGCCAATTTTGTTGTAATGAAGGTCAACTTATATGTTTTTGCACACTAACCAAACAAAACGCTCATAAGACAAATAACACATTGATCTTACATTGTGCCTGCAACACGAGTACTCATGTGTGTTTTCTTGTCATCATAAAGTTTGGCCAGGCCAAAATCTGATATCTTGGGGTTCAGATCAGAATCAAGTAGAACATTGCTAGCTTTCACGTCTCGGTGTACAATCCGTATGCGGGATTCTTCGTGCAAATATGAAAGACCTCGTGCTATCCCCATGCATATTTCAAAACGTGTGGACCAATTAAGAGACAGGTTGTTACTTCCTGCATCACATACCCCAAATATAGGATTTTAGCATCATACGCTACAGTTTTTTGGAAGGGTGCCCCAGGCTATGCCTGGACTAACCCCGACAAATTGTGACCTCAAGAAACGGCCTGATAAACTCAATGGCCACAACTGTTGTGTACGCCTTGAATTGAACCCTGGGGAGATGGATATTCCACCACATCCACCAGGATCTCAACCACTACGCCACAACCC
Organism: Cynara cardunculus var. scolymus; assembly: GCF_001531365.2. Classification (NCBI taxonomy): domain Eukaryota; kingdom Viridiplantae; phylum Streptophyta; class Magnoliopsida; order Asterales; family Asteraceae; genus Cynara; species Cynara cardunculus. The sequence continues at coordinate 70,185,074 of NC_037529.1, forward strand.
TTATGGTTCATATGCTACAGTTCATGTCTAAAAGTGTACTTACAAACGCAATATGTTGCTCCTTACCAAATAATGCTTGATCAAGACTCTTGTTCTCGAGATACTCGTAAACAAGAAGTCGTTTCTCCCCATCAATGCAACATCCATACAATTTCACAAGATTTCGATGTTGGACAGCAGATATTGTTGCAATTTCAGCAATAAATTGACTCTTGCCCTGGTGGGAGGCTACAGAAAGTTGTTTAACAGCTATTACTCTCCCATCATTGAGCGTTCCCTGTTTATTATTAAAAAGATTTTAATTTTTAAGGGACAAACTTTTTGGGATATCAGCTAATCATGGTCTAGTTTGACCTTAAGAAGCAAAATTGATTCTTGATCAAAAGTATAAACTACCTTGTAAACAGGACCAAAACCTCCCTCGCCAAGCTTATTTTCAGGACTAAAATCATCCGTTGCGTCTCTCAGGTCTCCATAACCAAAGGTATATGGTCTGGCATCAATTCCCAAGAACTCTGCAAATCAGGTTAAATGAAGGTTGAGATCTTAATCAAAACAAACGACAATCAATTGTGGCCACTGAGTTTATCAGGGCTGATTTCTTGCAGTCACAATTTGCCGGGATTAGTCTATGCATAGCCTAGGGCACCCTTCCAAAAAAGGTTGAGATCTTTTAATGATGGGGTTTCCTCAAACCACTTGCAAGAGTCGAATAATGGCAGTGACTAGACATGAAACGAAAACTGCAGAAAAAGCATGCAACTATGTTCACAGATGGATGTAGGCATGTTGCCTAAGGGATTTTGAACTGTTAGAAAATCTGGTTTTCGATTGCTTGGATTCCACCGAAAGTGATGTAACACTTTCAAATTGAAGTATTTCGATGGTACAATCGAAATTTCAATCGGATAAACTTCAGTGGTTTTCGAATAGAGAATCAAATCGTTATGAATCTGTGATACCTTCCTTAATCAAATGACCAATTCGGGAAAAAAAAATGAAAATCGAAAAACTGTAAAAAAAGGTAGTTTTTGAACCTTAAACCGGGTTTAAAATTTCAAATTCGGATTTTAGAAGCATTTTTCACAAAGCAATATTACCCGAATAAAAAATTTCTCGACCCCAGCCAGGGGCTTTGCCCCTTGGACCCCGCCACCGGGGGCGCTGCCCCCGGACCCCCGTCATTTAGAGGCTTCGCCCCTAAATCAAAATAAACTCAAACAAATGTGCACTCCGCACCTTCCTTACTTGTTCGATATTTATCATGATTACATTGGTCAACAAATTAATCCCATTACACTTAAATGATATTAGTGATACAAATCACTGACAAGAACTACAGATGCATATGACCTTGTATTGTAGCCATATTAATAAAATGTGAATCAGAACTATTTAGTTGGAGCTCCGAACCTTGTCTTCCGGTTGTGTTCAGGCTCGTGTAAGGGTCTTTGTTAGCGGCTTAGTAGGCCTTGGGCTGTTTGGTTGGTTTTCCATTAAGTCCTGTGTGGATAAAGTTGTCTGTATAGATTGAAAATGTTTTTGTTTGGAAGCGCTTTTTCATAAACAGAAGGACCATGTTTTTTTTTTTAATTTGAAAGGGCATGTTTGGAAAAAACTTGGCTTTCTGCATAAAGCTTTCCCTAGAAGCTTACTGAATAAGCCACTTCTATATCATTAAGCCACTACTAATTAATCATGTATAGTTGACCGAATAAGTTGAGTTCCATTAAGCTCATTAAGCTGCTAACAAACAGACCCTTAATGAGACTCGCAACGTATTCAGTCAGCTATGTATGACTGTTTGGTAGTGGCTTAATGATATAGAAAGCGGCTTATTCAGTAAGCAAGCTTGTAGGAGGAGATTAATGCAGAAAGCCAAGGTTTTTTCTAAACTTGTCCCTCCCAATTAGAAAACATGCTCCTTTCCTCTATGAAAAAACCCACCAAAAAAATAAACCTCCCAAATCTTTACAGGCAGATTAATACACACAAACAACTTTATCCATACAGGACTTAATGGAAAACTAACCAAATATCCCCTAAGGTTCTAAGAACAAGCATTATCATCACAAGACAAGAAAGGGCAGTTTGAACTTACTTTTATTTTAGGAAACCCAATCTAGTCCAGACCCTGAGTTGGTTGTTGAGCAGTACCACTCCCAATATTATGCATACATTAATGAATAAAGAGATAGATTACTAATATCTATATGTAGTTCACATGGGCATATCACTTTGGTAGGCATGGCAATGCACTAAGTGTGACAATATGTGGAACCCTCATATTACTCTCTAAAAGAGCCCTTGAGGAGAAAGGGACATTCCCACATACATACAGGAGAAATGGTCAAAGTCGCCGATGTGGGACTTCAACACTAAGCCATTCCCTTGTGCATGTAAAATAGCTTGTTTAGATTCACTGTCTTTTACTTATCTACGACACTTTATTTCAAAGTCACGACCAGACTTCTATTTAGTTTTTTGCATATGTGTCTTTAGATTCTCTTCGATAAGTGCAACACTACTTTGGTAACTAGAAGGAAAATACAAGTGCTTTCGGCACAAAAAATGCAACCAGAACAATGGAAACCATTTTTCATCTATATCATAAAGAAAAACCAAAAAACCTACCTTCATAATTGTCAGTGGCGTCCTTCCTTTTCCTTCGCTGACGGAAAATATACAGAGCTAATAATGACAGAAAGCTTACAACTGCAACCGGAACCAAAATCCCTACGATCAAGCCGGTCCTATTCTTCTTCTTTGTGGAAGGTGGAGCGTTACTCACGCTGGGTACGAAATCTAATAAAAAAATAAGTGTCAAATATCAAGAGCTCAAAGTTAAGCAACCAAATTTAAGGAAGAAATATTACTTGGGGTGGCACTGACTGCTGAGATAAGAGGTCCAAAATCTCCTTGCTGAGGTATGCAACAAGTCCCTTTTCCTGACCAGAATAGATGTATCTCAAGGTAGTTATTAGAAACCTGAACTGTTTCTTGCCTAGAAACGGGACTAAAGGAGGCCCCCCCTGCTGCCCTTTTTATATCGAAATCTGGAAACACCAGGTTTCCCTGGAAGAAACAAAATTTGAGAAACTAACATATAGAAATATAGCAAACACTACCTATACTTGAACTCAGAAAGAGTTTGGCATGAGTTGCTTCCATGGAAAGGTCAGATGTGAAAAAAGAAAAAAGCAAACTCACTGTATTTGAAAAGGGTGTAATGTTTAATTTTTTAGAAATATTTGACAAGTGTTGGAGTCCCAAGTCGGCTACACTTGCACTAATTATCTGGTATATACCTTGGAACCTCCCCTTCCTCGTCAAAGGCTCTTTTGGAGAGTGATATGGGGGTGCCACATATTTTCACATGGTATTAAAGTCAAGGTCTGTCACCCAAGGGACCCGACACTCTGCCTAGCCCCTCTTGACGCTCTGAGACAATCTCTATCCATCTAGCCTCTGTTGGAGGGGGTGTGTTGGAGTCCCAAATTGGCTAGACTTGGACCATTTCTCCTATATACATGTTGGAACCTCCCCTTCCTCCTCAAGGGCTCTTGTGGAGAGTAATATAGGGCTTTCACATACTCTCACATGGTATCAAAGCCAAAGTCTGCCACTCAAGGGACTGGACACCCTAGCTAACTCCCTCTTGACACTCTCGGACAAGATCTGTCCATCTAGCCTCCGTTGGAGGGAGGGGAGCGTGTTGGAATCGCGCATCGGCTAGACTTGGACCATTTCTCCAGTATACATATGTTGGAACCTCCCCTTCCTCCTCAAGGGCTCTTTTGAAGAGTGATATGGGGGTTCCACATATTCTAACAACAATAAATTGCTCTCGAAACACCTCTTTGAGGTGGTTCAGTCATCTCCAATGTAGAGTAGGCCCCATTGAGAAGAGGAGACTTGTACCAACAGGAGGTCGTTAAGAGAATTAGAGATTAGCCAAGATGACATGCGGACAAATTGACCTTATTAATGGTGTGGGAAAGAATCCTACTAGGAATCCTCTTAGCCAAAATGACGAGAATCCAACCACCGATTGACCTTACTAATAAAGGTGTACCTCTTTCTGGAAGGAAGAGGACACACACTTCATTGGTTAAGAATATTTATAATCATTGTTAACAAAAGGTATGGACAAATAAGGATGGTATATATGTGAAGGCAACTACTTCCCAAAAGCCTAGCACAAACCTGTAGATAAATGTCAAAGACCCGCCTTCCAAGACTCCTCCAAGTGGGACCATTTTCTATCTGTAGTTCTGCAAACCGTAGGTTCACAGTGTAGTTACCGTTCTCTAGCCCTAAACCATAGTATCTTAATGATCCAGCAGAGAGTCTTGCTGTCTGGAACAACTCTGAATCTAATGTGTTTGTGAATTGGCGTGAAGAAGAGGCTGTATATACTGGGTTCATTCTTTGTCCAACATTGCTGACACCCCACCTCCTTTCAGAAGTGAGATAGTATGTAGCTGGTCCAAGAACTTCATTGTCTTGCTCATGATTTAGTTGACTAGATGACGTAATTGGAGGACCGCCGCAATTGATTCCAAAGTCACTATCTGTAAACCAACATGAATTAGGTATTCCACAAATCATGTTCATGATAATAATCATTAATAACAGCAAGAGTGATGTGCACCAATTTGTAAGTTATGATTTCCCTGGTTTAGAATCTTGCTTTGGAAAGAACTTAGGGGCCGATTACCATAGGCTTACCGGGTAAGCGCTTACCAACAGGAGTCACCATCCTCACCTACCTTACCTGGCAAGTGTCTTCTTCTTCACTTACTGGGTAAGATTCTCGGTCCTTATCCTCCTCAAGGTAACATAAGTGACACCTGGTAAGAACTTGCCTGGGCCACTCGTAATATACAACCCAAGAGCTAAAGGCATTGAAACATGTCCAAGTGCATGTCCCTATATAAGGTCATATATATATATATATATATATACACACACACACTAAGAGAATGTAATTTTCTTGAACCATCGAAGAAGTATCAATATATATCATTTTTTATTAACCTGGATATCCAACCCGCTATGGATATCCTCATCGGTCTGGCAAAATTTACTTAGAAGTGGGACGATAAATATGGTTTGGTGCCAAAATTGTAAGGGTTATAATAACAGAGATCCTTGATGTTATTGCTTACATCTTGGTGACTCACGATTACAAGGGAAATTTCTTTGGAGACAGTCTAATCCTGAAGGCAAACCACTGGAGACAGAAGACATTGCAATTTAATTAGAATAGGCATTAGTACTTACCAACGATTTACAGAAATATAAAGCATATTTCGTAATATGAAATTAAATACTACCCGTAGGAAGAGATGATTACCTGCTTCCTGAACCTTCTAAAGTGAAGTTGTTCACAAGTAAGTTACTACACATACACACGATAGAAACACAATATTAGCTCCACTTGTGCAAAAATTAACATAAGTTTCTCACTTTTTTTATAGAAATCAGATTTCAAAGCCTGTGACGAACTACTCCTTAAACGACGAGGTACAGATCGGAACCGAAAGTAGTAACCAAAATCATGAACATACAGTTGTAAATTTTGCTCATTGACCCAAGAAGGAAGTGTCCCAGATAGTTCATTGTATGACACATCACTGCATGAAGAAAATTGTACATAAGTTAGGAAAAGAAATCACTTTCTCTTAATTAACTAGGCTACAATCAATTTTACAAATACGAAACCCTAAATTCAGCCATGCATATCAGAGTCACATTGGATATTTGTTAGACGTGACTAAATGCCCAAACTGATGCATATCTTAACCCTTGCACTTATGTGGAAACCCATATCACTCTCCAAAAAGCCTTGAGGAGAAAGGGAGGTTCCAACATATATACAGAAGAAATGGTCTAAGTCTAGCCAATGTAGGATTCCAACAACAAAGTACATAAGCAGAAAGGCAATTCAATTATTGCAAGAGATCATGCTTTTAATTGGATAAGCACAAGGCTGGAGAAGGCTTGAAGTTTGACCAAATAACGAGCAAAAACACCATAACAGAATTCACTTACATATTTCTGAGTGTGGTGCTCTTTACAGCAGGAAGTGTACCGTTTAAACTGTTGTTTCCAAGAAACCTGAGAATGATGACATCTAAATTCAGCAAGGGATGTTAAAAAGGTGCCAAGACCCAGCACCAATCGTTTATTGTCCAAATTGCATGCAAAATACTATCATAGTAGAAGAATATGAGTATTACAAGAAAGAGATCTGGCTCATGTTGAACAATTCTCTTGGAATCTGCCCAGTCAATCTGTTGAAACTCAAATCCCTAAGAAAAGACACCTAAGTTAGTAGACGAAATGGGGTCATAATAAATCTGGCAATAGCAATAGAAAGTAACATCGGAGAGCTTTTCTTGAATAGTTAGCATTCATGTTGAAGACTGCTCATCTTATGGAAGTCCTAGGGCCTGTTTGTTGCAGCTAAATGAGCTTAACCGGACTCGTAGCTTATTCGGTCAGCTATACATGATTGTTGGTAGCGGCCTTATTGTATAGGAAGTGACTTATTCGGTAAGCTTCTAGGAGGAGCTTTATGTAGAAAGCCAAGTTTTTTTTTCCAATTCTGTCTCTCCCAATTAAAAAACACGCTCCCTCCATCTATGAGTATACCCTTCCAAACAAAAACTTCTCAATCCATACATACAGATTAATCCACACAAACAGCTTTATCCATACAAGACTTAATGGAAAACCAACCAAACAACCCCTAGTCTACCACACTAGCCATGTTATGGTAGTAAACGATTTATTCAGATACTACAGTCCCTGCAGATTACTCACAGTAGTGTCAAATTTTGATATTCTCCAATGTTGGTTGGAATAGAGCCCGAAAATCTGTTATTCCTCAAAACTCTGCAAGAGATGCATCTCGTTATATTTCCTCTTCAGGATAAGAAAGGGAGCTAAGAAGGAAGTCGAAGTAACATAAGAAAGATCGAAATATTTGCTCACAGAGTACTAAGGGACTTCAAATCCCTTATAAAATCCAGAGTTCCATTAGATAAACCACTTATCCTCCTGTAACATAATAGAAACAGGGCAGCTAGATTTTAGCATCTTCAAATTACAAGATCAAAATATAACAACTTGCAAAGTATAATAATGAATGTTTAGGAAACAAAGACTTACAGCTCCTGCAAGGAGGTCAGATTAGAAAATGTGGGTGGTATTGAACCTTCAAAAGAGTTCCCCTCAAGCCTCCTATAGGAACATCAAACATAGCTTATATTGAAAAGGTTCCTAGTTGAAAGCGTGTAAATAAGATTGGTTGTAACTGGCAGAAATGGAAAGGCAGGGACGGTGTAAATTAGACACGGTCGCAAGGTCCACCATTTCGTTCCTCAGTCGTAATGTAAAAGAATACAGGCCTGCTCGTGTGAAAAGTGTCACGGTTTGCAAGGTTTTTCTTCCACCCCAAACCCGAGTTCGAATCTTATTAGTCTCATTTTCTTAGTTTTTAGCTCTTAGTTTCAGATTTATTATGTTTTTGAAAAGAATTTGCAATAAAAGACTTGAACCCAGTACCTCACTTATGAAAAGCAATGAACTAACCAACAAACTAATGATGATTTTGTGAAAAATATACATATATTTATTTCTTATAGTCAAATGGTGTCACCACTTGAAAAAATTTCTAGGCCTGTCTTTGTGGAAAGGGCATGGGGAGGTGGGATCCTAAATGCTCACTTACAATGTTTGTAACCGTGACCAATTCCCAATGAAGTCGGGTATTCTCCCTGTGAATTCATTGTCAGAAGCCCATCTGAAAAGTGAAGAGTTACTTTCCATAATAAACGATGCAAATTATGAAAAACATATTATCTGACATCTCAAAAATAAATTGTGACAATTTTCAAGGGATGGAGGATGACGTACTACATTGAAACATTCATTAAAAATAAGAGCTCTTACACTGTGAGCATGTTGCGTAAATTAGCAAATGTTGCAGGTATTTGATCACCAACTCCAGCGCTATCAATGTAACTACGAAATGAACACATATGAATATGGTACAATATTATTTGATCACTGGTATTATCTACAGATATGCACAACAAAAGGTACATCAACGAAAGAACTTCATATGTTGTTTCATCCTAAATACTTGCACTCACTAGGAAACAATATGTTTGTATCTTACATGAAACAATATGTTTGTATATTGAGAAGTGACTTTACAAGACGAGTTACAAAGGTATTTATACAAGTATGAAACTCTTAATCTATGCAACAATACCTATCCAATTAATATAATAACTCCCATATCATGTTATTGTAGCTTGATTTTGTAACTCCCATATCACTTGATTCCATCTTGATGGGATATCTCTCTAATACTCACACCCCGGAAAATGATTTGTCCCTCTGCTATTGACATTTTGTTAGAACTAATAATAGTGTGTACAATAGTAATGAAAGATAAATTGAAGAGGGTATGAAGATCACTAAACAACAAAAGTTGAAAGCCCCATAAGTTAGTTCAAATCTAAAAGAGTACTAATAAGCAAATGGAAGTGGCACCTATGCTCAAAGAAAACATGTTGGTTGTTACATAATGTAGCCCACATATATAGGAGGGAGCTTTATGCAGAGTGTGAAGTTTTTTAGAAACCTACCTTCCCAATTAAAAAACATGTTCCTCCCATTTATAAAAAATAACCTGCTAACAAAACTCTTCTCAATCTATATAGACAGATTAGTCCACACAGATATCTTTATCCATACAGGACTTAATGGAAAAGAAACCAACAACCTCTTTGTCATCAAGTGTTCAGTTCATATGGTGTTAACACATACTTCCTCAATATTAATTAACATTCAAACAAATCAATAGAGAAACTCTTGACTTCATTTTAGATGCAGATACAAGTAAAGATTTCATTTCCTCGAAAGTGAGAAATCCTCAAGGTAACCTACGGACACATCGAGTATAAGCAAACAGCTGAATTCATTCTCCAACAGCAACAGAACTTATCCAAGAACTAAGCAATTTAATTAGAGAAATATATAAACGATTAAAATCATGAATGTTCTTACAGTTGTTCTAATCTTCGCAAATTTCCAAGTTCAGATGGTAATGAACCGCTGAAATTGTTTGTGCCAAGTCCCCTGCCACATAAAAGAGTTACAGAAAATAAATCTTCAATCAACAAAGAACCAAAGAGTAGAAGAAATTATTGCTTCACGATGGAAAGATAGCCAAAAGTCAGAAAAATATACAGCGATCTAAGGTCAGTAAGCCGCCCTAACTCAGGTGGAACCTCCCCTGATAACGCATTGATGCCGAAAGTCCTATAGAACATTTGAAATTCGTCGTCATAAATCTCCGATGTATTCTCAAATATGTAGAGGTTGAAAATGACACCAAATTTAAAATATCAAAAAGAACGGCTTACATGTACTGCATCCGAATTAAATTACCAATGGAAGGTGACAAGGAACCTGTCAAGTAGTTCTGGTCCACTTTGCTGCAAACACTTGATTATTTAGCAGAATGCAAGCATGAAGCATATGTATTCATGAAAACTAGTTCTTAGGTGTATGCTTACAGATAGATAATTGTAGGTTATAACTTCCTGTAGTTACTGAAATAGTAAGAATCCCTCCAAGAAGTTCGGACATGTAATGATGAATAGGTTTTCTAACCATATTATTTGTATACAACTAACCATTGTATTTGTTAAAATGTAGAAATAAAATATCCCAAGGTGAGCTATTCGAACTATCATACTTGCAGTTCCATTGTGAAAAAACCATTGGAAACCATCTAAATTCACTCAATCTACTAATCTAGGACGCATACTTTTCTCCCACTTTCTAAAATACAATGGTTAGTTTGCAACAGTCAATTATGATAATTAAACAACCAACTCGACGTTTTTCTTATTATTTACCTTAAATTCCATCCATCATTATACCATGAATACATCAAAATGAGATATGCTCAATGACTTTCTTGATCTAGTTTCGTACTAATTTGGTAAATTATTTTGCATCATTCAAAGAGAAGAGATATTTCCCCCAAAAGAACCAGATGATATCTTCAGTGAGAATAGTAGTTCAGGGGAACAAAAGAAGTTGCATTTAATGAAAACCAAACAGAAAAGAAATACAATCTTTCAAGAAAGTTACATACAGATTGGTAAGGTAAATCAAAGTCCAGAGTCCTTCTGGGATCGGGCCCACAGCGTCCATAGCATAAACTTTTCTGATGGTTTGATATATATCAAGAACAATTGTCAAGATGAATAAAGTACATGTAATTAAGTAACAATTGAAGTGGCCAAATAGATAAACAAGAGGCACTTACAGTCGGGTAACGTGGCAAGTAGAATTGGGAAAATTACAGTTGCATTTGATGCCGGGATTGTAAGTACCGCTATCGAAGTCGGTAGAGTCCACGGCGGCGCCGCTGCATAGTTCTCCGCTTATGTTCCATCCCATCTGTGTTACTGAATCTTCTGATATCCCCCAACTGCTGAACAATGCATTTACAACTCGCGCTGCAATACCAGTTTTCTTTTAGTTCATCAACATCATAATCATCCTACAACTACTCCTGTTGAACGGGTTCTTCATTGATTATGGAAAGAAACCTCTAATATATACTGAATTACATTGGTGGTCCCTGTGGAGTGCTCAATTTCTGGATTTGGTCCCTAAAAGAAATGGTTCCTAACTTTTTAATTTTATAGCACTCTTGGTTCCTAACAGAGACAAATCAGTCTTTTTTAAAAACTGTAGGGATCAAAATTGTAATTCACTCTAAAACTAATTTTAAGTCACATTTTTTAAATTTATTTATTAAAGATATTTTTAACTACAGTTGATAAAATAATATTTTGATTATTATATCAATTTGATTGTTATAATTTATTCATAATTATTTGATAATACAATTTAATAATGTATCTTAATATTTTAACTTTTAAAACATAATTATTATTTTTACAACAAAAATGCTATTTATTCTAATGAAAAAATAATAATATACAGCTATCTCTCATTAACCTTACTTAAAATGTTTTTAACATAAGAGTTATGGACCATCAATATAGATAGTTTATTTTAGAGACAAAATTCAAAACTTGAGCATACAATAGGGACTAGCATAGTAATTCACTTACATATACAGGGTTATAACGGTAAAGAGCAAAGAGTCGATGGGTATTTGTTTCAAGATTGTCAAATTTGACCCTCTATTTCATATTGATTATGAAAAAGGCCCCCTCATGTTACCACTCCTCCGCACCAACAAAGATTTTGTCATTAATTATGATCCTATCATTAAAGAGTTCCATTAATCGTCGTATATGAAATTATACCATCGAATTATTAATTAATCAAATAAAAATTTTACGAATATGAATATTAACCCAAATAAATTTAAATGGACCATATGTTTTCAATTTAATTGATAAAGATTCTTCAAACAAACACATAAATATTAGCATAGTACGGGGTGTTTAAAATTGTTTATAAAAATAAATTATTGACTTATTCCGGTGTGATATCGGTAATAAATACTTTTGTGTGTTTGGATAAACAATTTATACCGGTGTCAAACCGGTAATAATAAGTTTTTAAAGAAGTTAAACAATTCTAACTTATAATAAATTGAATAACACTTTTGTAGAAAAATATAAGTTATTTCAAATAAACAAAATCCCAAACACCCATGAATAATAAATCAAGCATTCATTTTGTCTATTTCATTTATATTTGGAATGACAAATGATACCAATATCTACCCTACGTGTAAGTGATAAGTGCAAATTTTATATATTTTTACATCAAATTACCTTGAGATTAATGTCAATTAGATATTTAAAATATCTATTTTAATTTAAAATGATGTTTAATCTTATGTGACCATTTAAGTTGGAAAAAAAAAAAAAATTGATTGTTGCGTTTTGGTTTTTATCATTAACATCAAACAGCCCAAAATCAGGCCCAAACACAAGCAGCCCAAGTCGTGTAAAAGAAAAGAAAAGAAGAAGAAACAGCAGCAGCCCAAGGCTGCTGCCCACGACCAACAGCGAGAGGAAATCGAGAGAGAGAGACGTGGGTTCGAGGGAGCTGGTTCGTAGGGTTCGAAGCGGGAGCGAACGTGGGCAGAAAATCGGAGAAGAGGCAGCGAGGAGGCGATAAAGGGGCTGCCGATTGAGAGAGAAAGGGGGCGGTCGAATGGGGCTGTAAATGGAGCAGCTGTAAATCGAGAGAAGAGGATYGAGAGAGGCCGAGAGCAGAAAAGGGGGCTGTCGCGAGAGAAATCAAGAGCAGCAAACAAAAGCCGAGAGGGCAGTCGGTCGAGAGGGAMATCGAGGGATCGAGAGGGGCTGTCAATTGWAGAAAGGGATCGAAAGGGGCTGTCATCGAGGTAGCAGCAAGCTGTTCTATTGRAMAGCAAAAGAAGAAGAGGACAGCAGGTAACGATCGAGAGGAGAAGTAGGAGAATCAAGAGGGAGGAATCAAGATGTTGTAAGCAAACTGAAATCCATTTCCAGATTTTAGAAATGAATTTTGATTTCTCAACTTAGGTTCTTCATACTCTACAATTTTCTACCATCCCTAAGTTTAATTTCTGTTTCGGATTAAAATTATGGGTTGCTAATTTTCTGATTCTAGTGATAGATTATAATTAGTTTGCATTGAACTTTGTTGAGACTTGTTTAACATTGAGCCTTAATTGAATTTTATTTGCACAATTCTTGTTCAGAACCGTTTCATTTTTGGGATTTTGGTTTTGAGAAGGATCCCTTGAATCCTTTAGCCTAAATTTGAATTGCTAGTTGTGATTAGGAATCCGTAATTGTTCTTAATTTCCACTTGGTAGCAAATAGTGCATYAATAGACAATCARGTTYATTSGGTTGCATTATAGGACTGTGTAATCTAGCTTAAATGTTCGGGCGTCCGTTCATTAGTTAGGATTGATGCTTGTTTATTGCGTAAGGCGATTGGTAGGTTGAATTTTACGTCCGTGACTATAATCAACTTAATCAATTAGGAACTAATCTATCGAGCTTCTCGTGTTAGTTTAATTATAAAGACAAGCGGAGTGTTTGGCGCGTGTCGACACTCACGGCCGGTCTAAAATCTATTAAGAAAATGTTTTTATACAAGTCAATGATAYATGATTTGATAAAGAACTAGTTATACTCATCACTAGAATTTATTCGTTATTGTTTAAGTTCTCAATTTAATTTGCATATTTAGGCTATGTATAAATCTTCCAAACCCCCCCCTCCCTTTTTTTTTTATATATATAGTGTTTTATTAATGAATTTKCATGCGTTTACGTCTTGGACTTACGGTTAACACCGAGTCCCTGAGGAGACGACCCTACTTATCGCTATTACAAGTGTGTTTTAGAGATAATAGGCTTATTTTATAAAACTCTATCATTTGCCGGACTCGACACCCGTCAGTAAGTTACGATAAACCACAAAATACATATTTAAAATATAAAAATCTTTGTTATAACCATTTAAATGCTTCCTTTTAATTATATACCAAATTTTATATATACAACCGGGAATTATTATTTTTCCTAGTTTTTTTTTTCTTATGACTACAAATATAAATAAGAATGAAATCAGAAAATGTAAAGTTAAATATGATGATATTAATCAAATGATATTTTCCATAAAACTTTTTTTCGACGTTGTCTGTAACAATTGAGATTTTAATTATTAATATATATATAGGGTCAGATTAAGGGAAACATTGAAAAAAATGAAAAATATACACGTGAATATAAGTAATTTGTAAGTAATTTGTTCGATATATATATTATAATAAACAACTTCAATTACATATATACATACCGTTCAAAGATATGGTAACCAAACTTTTTTGGATTTTCTCCTGCCTCCCACTGTGTAAGTATTTATAATTTAGTAAAAGAGGTGGTTTCATTTGCAAACCCAATTATTAATACAAACCGTATAAATTAATTAATTGAGATATTTATATAAATGATGGAGGTTCATTTTTATGATTTGTATACTTATATAAGATTATCAGAGTTCATTTGTTATGATTAACATTTTGTATTAAGAAACAACCAAGATAGACTGTGAAAGTATTGGTTTGCAAAGTTAAGTTTGTACTAATCGTTACATAAACATGAGATTTAACTTTGAAAACATTAGGTTCAACTAAACATTCATACTCAATGCTATCCATGTATACGAAGAAGATTGCAGAAGTTTCAACCGACTGGATTACTGGAACTGGAATAAACCAGACCAAGCAAAATTCATGTACACGAAGAAGATTGAAAACTATCCGTATTCAACTAAAATTCATGCTCAATGCTGTTTTAAGAAACAAACTGAACATTTGATTTTGATTTTGATTTTTATACCAAATCGAAGTCCAAAATTTTAATATCATAAACGAATATGTAGATTTGAATCGAAGTCTTACTCAACAACAAATCTCATACTTCTAGATAGAGATTGAAACGATTGACAGCCATGGAAATCCATAGATCATCGATTAATTTCGCAGGGAAGAACGAAATCATAAACAGAGAGAGAGAGAGAGAGAGATGAATACCTTCAGCTGGATCGGTGGTGTTTTGAGCTCGAACTATGGCGGTCATCATTATCAAGCACAACCACAACCACAACCACGACGTCATCGCACAAATCCTGTTGCTTCTGCAGCCGCGCGCCATCACCACCACCACCACCGGCCGTGCTTTCATTTACAATTTCGTCAACTGCTCTAAACCAATATCCTTTTTTCGCATACACACACACACACATATATATATGTGTGTGTATATATATGATGTATTCACCACAGATAGCAGGGCAGAGCAGACTTTCAATTTTCTCCACTTTGATATTGAGAGCTGACACGTCACGGTCCCAACTCATAAACTTCTATTTTTTGAATTGTTATTTTCAGCTTTTACTTTTTTACAACTTGATATTATTATTGTTTTTTTATATACTTAAAAAGTAAAATAGTTTTTTATAAATCACGTGATTTAAACAAAAAGTTGATTACCGATAATCTTAACCAGCTTCACACCGATCCGTACCTTGAAAACCACGTGTGAAGAGGTATTTCAGAGCCATTGGTGGGTTCAAAGACTGTTTTCCGCAGTGTTCATGTTTAAATATATTGTGTATTTGATTAAAGTCGTTCTACCCATTTGTCAACTGAGTTATACGTTCAAGATATACTTTGTAAAAAGATCAAAACTGGTCTAAAAATATCCTTTCTAATCAATAATTTGGTTTAAAACGGTCTGGAAAAAAAGTCCGAACAAATCCCGATCTTGCAAACTGAGGACCGGTGGTTTCGACCCAATATAATCACATGACGATCAAATTTTTATAGAAGAAGTATCTAATGTTTACGATTCTTGTCGATAAAAAGATAAATATAGTCATCTTCTTTTACAAATCCGATAATTCTTTAAAACTTAAGGGTCGTTTACCAAACACTTACGGATATGTATTTGCTGGTAAAATTAAACATTGATCGTTTACTTACCAGGTAAGATTTTAGTCCACCAAAACATAGACGGACCTAGAGGGGTGGTGTTAGTTTCCCCTCGTTTATATGAAATAGAGTAAACTACAAATCGGTCCCTTTGGTTTAATGTAAATAACATTTTTCTTCCTGTAATTTCGAAATTACAAAATGATCATCGTGTTCTGCAAAACATCTGGTTTGATCCGTTCCTCTAACGGCCGTTAAAAGATTATGTTAATTGAAGAACATTTTCATTCTTTTATCGATTTTTTTGTCTTTTATTCCATCAAATACTATATAACCAAAATCATAAAAGCGATTTTGATCGAGTAAAAGACAACAAATCGATAAAAGGACGAAAATGCTTATCATTTAACAAAATTTTTTAACGACCACTAAAAGATTCCGTTAAATAAGGGGTATTTTCGTTCTTTTATTGATTTTTTTGTCTTTATCCAATCAAAAACTACAAAACCGAAATCATAAAAACCTATTTTTATAGCGTGAAAGACAAAACAAAATGGGTAAAAGGACAAAAATGCCTCTCATTTAAAGGAATTTTTTTACGATTGTTAGAAGGGAGGAACCAACTTTTGACATTCTTTTTATTATAGTGGTAATTTTGTAATTTCAAAACTATAGTGACCAAAAATGTTATTTTTGACAAACCATATGGACCAAATTTGTAGTTTATAAAATATGATAATCTATCTTGGTGATCCAACTTGATGGTTAAGTAGATAGGGCGATGGCTATGACTGAAAATGGGACCATGGAGTCATGGACCCATCATCATGCGGTCAACCCTCGCTAGGTAAAAGTTGATTGTATAATTACCAAAATGCCCTTCAAACATCACCATTAAAATGAGAACTAAGAGCAAAAGGTCAAAAATTTAGGCCAAAAAGTTGAATTACGATTTAATTGACCAAATGTTTTGAATCTTAAGCCATATCTCTTTGACATCTTAAAAGTTAGGACAAAAATTCAATTATAAAGTGGGAGGGCTTATTTGGTAATTAATTTGTCAAGTCGTTTTCTGATATTATTAAATAACGTCATCAGTCATCATCATCAGGTAATCAGATTCAAAATTAGTTCAATCAAATACAAAGTGGGCATTATTTAAAGGGCTAGCAAATAAAATAGTCAGATTACGGATACAGTTTCGCTTTTGAGATTATGTGTGACAGTAACTTTCGAGTTGCATTTTAACGTCAGGTCAAAGTCAATTAGATGCATATTTTATATCATTTGAAAAGGTTTGTAATAGACCAAAAATCAAGATTCACCGTTATAACAGCTTTTGATAACCGTACCTGCCTATTCGGTTGTATCGAAATCAACTATGCAAAAAATTATGGTATAGCTGAAACGGTCTCATCAAGTAAAATTCATCGACCCAAAATCGCACTCTGTATCACAAGAGCATCTCCTACAACTATGCTATTTTATATAATTTAACGATTTGGAAATTTTTTGCTCCAACAGTTATATTAAACTATACCCTATGCCCTAAAATACAGAAGAAAAAGAGAGAAAATGTAGAAATCTCCAAATTTTGAAAGAAAAAAATATATATAGTATACGTGTTGGAGATGCTCTCAGATAAATATATTAGTTTATGTTTTTATATAATTTTCTCGATTCACCAAGATAACAACTTTAGACAGCTCTTTTTGAGCGCAAATTTGGTTTTTTCGAAAGTGTCTCACAAGAGGGTATCCATCAATACCGACACAGGACTCCATATTAAAGACAAATAAATAAAATCGTGTTTTATACTTGAAATTTGTAAAAAATTATTGAGACAGTAAGATCTATAGTGACCCTTTGCCTTCTCTCAACCACCAGTTGAATTTGAATATTTAGATTTGAACCTAAAGTACATTTTGTTATATTCAAATATTACAGTTACGTATAATACATCAATAATTGTTTTTTTATAATATTTTCTCAATGCATAAAAAAATGTATACTAAAAAAGTATCATCTGCCCACTTACACAAACCTCAATGTGGATGCTTACTTATTGGAGGTTTAAAACTTAAGTAACCATGTTTATCAATATAATTAACTAATGCAAATGCATCCACTAATCATCCATAACCTAGAAACAATAACCACTCAACTTACCACTTGTCCACTTTCTTCTTTTATCTATATGTATATTTAAATTTGAGATCACATCAGATAACACTGTTTTCGTGAGATTTGTGAGACAATTTTTTTATACTTGAAACTTCACAGTAAAACGTTGTGAAGGTAAGAAAACCCCGACCCTTCACAGCAAAAACGTTGTGAAGGTTACTTTCACAATGTTTTGTTGTGAAGATTAAGTGTAAAAAAATGGTTTCATGAAAACAAGCTGGTCTCACGTGATCCCAAATATATATATATATATATATATATATATATATATATATATATATATATATATATGTTATATTAAACCAAAGTTGACCATCAATTGGGACTTGATTGTGTGTGGTGTTGCAAAAAATACAAAATATATAATTGCATATTATATAAATACATTTATACTGGTAGGTAGTCTGGAGTCATCGTATTTGAATTTCTATGGCCACAAGATAATTTTTTTATTTTATTTTTTGATTTGAACCTGGGACCTTTAGACACTTTTGACCTTTGAAGCTCAAGCTCAAACCAATCGGACACCGCCCTTGTAGTTGGTTATTGTGATTTGAAGACTCAATGATAAGTTTTTTATATACAGATAAACACAATTTGTTTATGTTTATTTCTTTATTTATTGGCTAGATAATCAGTTTCAAATCAGCTGTAATAAAAAATGTCTACCAGATAATGAAATATCAAATTAGTAAATTACCCTTTCTTTTAATTTAATTTAAAAGATTTTTACTTCCATTTCACAAAGTGTTTTTTCTTTGGTGTCGAAAATTCATTTTTAATTAATCATTTATTAAGTCATAAAATAATCAAAATAAATAGTTAACGTTATAATTTTTCAATAATATACTGTTTTTATAGTCCATTTTCTTACAACTTATCATCGTACTGTAGTCACTCGTTATCATATGATCACTTTCCAAACATATATCCAAATATCTAGCAATTAATACATAGTTGTCGTTTTACAAAATATAGTTATATTATATATTTTTTTAAAATAACATAAAATCTATAGAGAATTACAATTTTAGTCCCTATGGTTTCTACAAGACTATGAAAATGGTCCCACCTTTTCAAAAAGGGCAAAAACAATCACCATAAATGCATTTCTTTGAAATGCAATGGTCCATAACCCCTATGTCTCATCTTTGTTACTTGTATCGTTGTTAATTGAGGGATATTTTGGTCATTTTGTACTCTAATGATAAAAAAAACAGTGTGCAAGTTTATGTAGTTTATGTTAAATGTAAATAACATTTTAAAGAAAATAAAGATAAAAACCCTTTTTTTCTCTTTCTCCACTCTAATTTCTAGTGACATTCTTGGCCACCCCTCCCTCTTCCCTCTTATCTGATCATCTGGGGTCCCTTCCCGTCTTTTCCTTTCTCCTTCTGCTTAATTCCAACACATTTGAGTTCCCTTGAAGAACTTGCAACAGATTCCCACGTGAGCAAATGAATGGCAAATAATCAATATGGTACAAGATGAAAAATCGTGTGAGAATATGAGTTAAGATGAGAAGCGTAGGAAAAGATGTAGACCCTTGATCACCTTTAATCTCACCCTCATCCTATGAATTGGGCTTGATATGAAAATTGATCTGATCCATCTCGGTGCATCTCAAAACTGTTGATCTTCAATTAGGATTGATCAAATGGTGAAGATCTATTCTTATCCTTCTCACAATAACTTTCATTCTCACTGGAACCTGACCCTATTGTATAATATGCTTCTCCACAAGTACTTCACCTCCACTCGTTCGTTTTTCAATGTTGTATTGATCTTCTATTCACCCTTTTATCATGAGACATATCTCTATATACATATACAACCCTGCCCCAACTTTTGTCACTTATTTAGTAAAAATCATTTCAGGTTTTCTTATATAGACTATGAAGGTCTGACCCTATGACCTGAAGATTCTTTCTTCAAAATTCGATTCGGGTGAGGACTTTTCGTAGTCTCTATTATTGAAAAAAATGAACTGGTAAAGGGGTTTGTTGTTTTGGTTCCTTTTTTTATATATATTTAAGAAGTGGATATAGGTTTCAGGATTTTATTGTGAGTTTTAACGCTTTTTTGTTTCGAGGGTGTTCACGATGGCATGAAGCGAGTGTAATGTGTGAGAGAGGGAGAGACGATGAAGTGATGTTGTGCGATGGTGAAGAAAAGCAAGATGGTGGTGGAGAAACCCAGATCCATCACAACGAGGCAGTGGATGTGACGGTATTACAGGAAGGGGTGTTGGAGAATCACGATTAATCAGAGCAAACACACTTTTCAATAATAAGACAAAATGACTGAAATGTCCAGCAACTAACGGCAAAACAGATAAGGTAGTTAAGATCATGAGCCATTCTCAAAAGAAAAATGCATAGGACGGTATTATTCTTACACTTTTCGAGTCTGAAGGACCATTTCATAAATTTGTACAAACAAGGGCCAAAATTGTAATTTGCTTTAAAACCTACATACCCCATGGAATAAATATTTTGACAATATCCATCACCCAAATTGTACGGAACAATAATAGTTTGTGGGGGCTATTGGTTGATGGTGGCAAAATGACGCCACTTCCCATGGCATAGACGGACCTACATAAGTGCCATGGGTGGCACGTGCCACCGTATCGTTTCTCCGTCGAATGGTAAAAAATTTAGGTTTCGTGAACGGTGCAACCGTATTAATTTGTTGTGTGCCACCGTATGTATTTTGAAACTACAATGAGAACAAGTTTTATTTGGTTTAATTGGTTTGCAAGGCTTTTATTCCACCCTACACCCAATTCCGAATCATGTTAGTGTCATTTTCTTAGTCAAACGGTGCCACCGTTTGAAAAAAATTCCGTATATTTGTTTCTTATAGTCAAACGCTGTCACCGTTTGAAAAAAAATTCCTATATATTTTTTTCTTATGGTCAAATGGTGTCACCATTTAAAAAAAAAAATTTGGGTCCGCCCTGGTCCATAGGGTCCAGCATCCATGTCCACTACGCTGCAACCAAAAACCAAAAGTCAAAAGTCAAAAGTTTGTGGGCAAAAATTGAGGCTATGAGTTAATCGACCAAGTTTTCAGAATAACATGCCCACATTTAATGAAAATGAAGAGTATGTGGTCGTATTTGATGAATGTTTGAGTTATAGCTTGACCAGGGGTATTTTTGTAATTTTATAGGTACTAGAAGGATACTCGCACAATGCAGCGAAATATATTTCGATTTTTATGTTTCGTTTTATTTTTTTTGTCGCGGTTGATGTTATAATACAGTTTTATTTGATTTTAAGAAATAATGTTTTTATTTTTGAATAAAATATAAATATGAAGATATATAAAAAAAATATTGATATTAGTATCAAAATAACTATTTAAAATTTCTCTTTTTTGTGTATTTCTTTAATTCGTTTTTTTTGGTTTAATAATATAATTTTTTATAAAAATAATAATTAAGTATTTTGTTAGAACTCAATGATTATCGTAATTATATTTTAAGTTTTTTATATTTAAATGAGATGTTTATTTTCTATTTGATTATGTTTATCTGCAGTTAGTTATATGAATTCAAACATTAAACTTTAAKAAGTTGTACTTACGTATAATTTACTTGTAATCTTAAATTTTAAATAATATGTATAAATAAACAATACTTCATGCATAAAAAAAAATAGTTTTTAAGAGTTTTTGTCAAATACTTTATAATATAGTATAGATAAACCAATAAATTGAATGATTTGAATGTATGATTGATTTGTATTTATAGTCCATGTTCAACAGATTCTTATTTTGAAGAATCCAACATTGATTATAGTATTAAAATATTTCATTCATCTATTAAAATATTATTTATCTATCTAAATATTTATTTTCTAAGTTTTCTATTGGTTGTCTCACTTAATAATCATTCATCGGTTGTTCTCCATATTTGGAGAAAAAACCATTCTCTCTCCTACTTTCTATATTTTGAAGATAGTTTTGAGAAAGCTGTTGGAGCAATATATTGGCTCAAAAATCTCATTTTTCTCCACTTTGGATAAGTTGTTGAAGATGTTTTTTGCTGGCAAATGGGTGAGACCACTTTGCCTTAAAAGAAAACAAGTCTTAAACTGGATCTTATCCCCACAGGCTAGTTTCAATCGTTGAGTGAGCCAGAAAATGTCCTCTCACATTGATGTTCTGGAGGTGATTTCCGTGTGAGGGTAATTGAAGCTGTCGATAATCAACTTTTTTGCCCAAATTTATGATGGATGTTAAAATAATTATTTCATGACATGTATCATGTATGTACCAAGAAGGGGCAATTTTGACTTTTTAAATGCTTCGATAGGATTTTTACATAATTGTTTTTCTATTAATTTCGTAGTTTGGTTTGTCTCAGTAACCATGTATTGTTACGAACAAATTTGTAAAACGTGATTTTAATCAGCAATGGTTCTGTAATCAACATTGGTTTTGACGCATAAGTTACCTTCATTTTGTTTAGAGCAAATCATGACAGTAATATACTTTCAAAATATTTTTTATTAGAGTATTGTACTTTTAAAAATTCATCCGGTATAGTATTGGGTAATCTTTTAAATTAAATTTACCTTTTATATCAGGTTTTTTTTACCACTTCATCGTCCACATAGGCCGTCCACATGTATGATAGTGTTGATATAACATTTCTTAATATAGTATTGTATTTTTAAAGATACTTTATTATAACATCACAAATTTCTACTACAACATTGTACTTTTAGTTTTGATAATTTTTATCATTTAAACATTGTAAATTTAATCAAACATGTTTACTAAAAATTATAATATCATAAATTAAACATGTTTACATCTCTCTAAGTTAAATATTTTTTTTTATTAAATTACATCTCAAGTTAAATGTTACGTTTTTATTCCATCAGACATTAACTTTGGGTTTTCGAGTCGTTTTTTTACGAATGAGAGGGAAGGAAAGTCGTGTTCTCGAGTTTTTTAAGGAGTGAAAAAAAAGGAAAACGAAGAAAAATAATATTGATTTTCCTTTCAATTGTGGGGAAAATTTTAAAAAAAAGGAAAGCAAGGAAATAAAAACAGTTATAAATATTTATAAATTACATATCTATCTATTAGTTATAACCCAATGAAATATAAATAAGGATAATATTCTCAACCATCAAAATGGACTGTTGGTAAGCGTTTTTTACTACGTAATGAGTTTCTCTCTCACTTTTTACCAGGTAAGATTCTTATTCCTTGCTATACCTTTTACCAGGTAAGATTTTAGGTTCTTGCAATGCTCATTTAAAAAGTAAGTCACACACGGTAAGCGTTTAATACACCCTACAGCTTCATCCCAATGAATTGCGTTTGATACAAGAATTGATCTGGTACATTTTATTAGAGTTGATCTAAGATTAATCCAAAGATGAAAATATCTTCTTACCATTTTTACCATAACTTTTATTCTCACCAAAATCCAAACCAGCTATAAATGGCTTGTGTTTATATTAATGAAACTTTGTAAGATTTGGGTTGGGTTATGCCTTGATCTCTTCAAAAAATTTGAAAACCACATTTTTGGGCTTCTAAAAAGAATTTTATTGGGCTATCAAAATGGGCCGTAAGTAGGTTTGCTTTACATACAAGCCCATACCAAATACTTTGAGGTTTGGCCCTTCTTCTTGAGTTAAATCATTAATAACAAATATTTATGGGGTATTTGGTTCATAGAATTTGGTGGAATCGGAAGGAATTGGAATGTCCAAATCTTTGACCAAATTCCAAATACTATGTTTGGCTCACATAATTGATTTGAGGAATCTTTATAATTCCAACAAATTCCTTAAGTAATTGATTTCACAATTCCACCACATATACCACAGATTTCAAATTCCAATCCGACAAATTCATCGACGTTGTATCTCGATTTGCTCTGCTCTGCTATGCTCGATCTCGTTTAAAACTAAGAATGGCAACGGGCCAGGTTCGGGCCGGTTATTGGTATCCCCGTCCCCAAAACCGATAACTAAAACCGTCCCCGTGATCGTTCCGATCCCCGTCGGGGATCTTATCAGGGATCCCCATAGGGTCCCCGCGGTTTTCCCCATCCCCGTTGGGGAACCCGTTAAGGTAAAAATCCTCTTTTTTCCGTTCATCGTTTGTTATAACCGAACCTGAAACCGAAACCCGAAACAGATCTAAAAAACTTACAATATGTTAATTTTCACAACTAAAAATAAATTACAATTTTTTAATGATACAAGTTTAAATGTCTCAAACATAATCGAACCAATTATAAACAACGTATTATATTACAATATAAAACTAAACAGAACTTCAACATCATACAACTAAAATCACGATTTCACAATTCGACAAATAAACTAGATTTTTTCGTGAGCCTTATTTGGGTTGTTGAAGTAAAGTGGATAAAAGTTTTTTAAAATTTAATGTTACTATTTTCTTCTAATGATATTATATATATATATATATATATATATATTAATATATATTAATATATATACACATATCAGGCCGGGCCGGGCCGGGCCGATGATCACCATCCCCGCCCCCGTTAAAATCCCCGAATTTGTCCCTGATCCCCACCCCGTCCCCAAACCCGGCCCGAAAGTTTCGATTTTCGGTTTTCACCATAGGTTTGGGTTTTTTTGCCATCCCTATTCAAAGCTGCTCGATCTCATTCACTCTGCTCGATCTGGTATGCTCGACCCCCCCCTCTCTCTCTCTCTCGCTCTCGTTCTTTCCATCCTAAAAATAATTTTCTTGAAATACCATCTATGTATTTTTCTCATTAAATTCCGTGAACGAAACAAAAAAATTCCAATTTCGTTAAGAATTCCATTCCAATTCCATTCCAATTCCATCCAACCAAACGCAATCAAAAGACATGGTCAAATTCCATCAAATTTCATTCCATTCCCTCAAAGTCAAATTCATTTGATGAATTCCAATTCCATCGAATTCCATTCTACGAACCAAACGTCCTGTTATATTCTCTAAATTATGTGAAAGACTTCTATCTAGAGGTGTGTAGAAAATCAGTCGATCCAATTGGAACCGACTGATCCAATAAGAACCGACAGACCATAATTGGATATCCAATTGTAATTGGATCGGATCGAATTAAAATTTTCAACATCTAATTTGGATTGGTCGGTTCTCGTATAGCAGTCCAGAACCGACCAAAACAGAACCGAACCGATCAACATCCAATTTCCCATCCAATTAATCATCTGATAATTATCCAGTTGTCCATCTAACCATTATCCAACTATCATCCAGTTAATTTATTTTCAAATTGCTTAAATTGGAATTTTCTTTATGTGAGGCTTTGAATTTTTAACTTCCCTTTGTTGGTTTTAACACATATTAAAAATGATTAATCAATTTATATCATTGTTGGAGAATTGGATTGAATAACACACTTGATAGATCTAATCCCAACGGACCATCCATTGGATATCGAATAAAAGTATCCAATGGATGGAACAGAACCGATTCAATCATTCGTTGAATTGGATTGGATCGGATCGGTTTTTCGATGTTAATCGGATCGAATCGGTTGGCAAAATCCAACATCTAATGAATGATTGGATCGGTTCAGTTTCTCTCACATCCAATGAATGTCAACCAATGAAGAACCCTACTTCTATCATTCGATGTATTTTTTGTATTAAAATTTATAACGTTTGACTTGATATGTAACAAATTAAATAAAATATAATGTTATTGGTAACAAAAAAAATTCGAGTCTGTTTGGTTTGTCAAATTCAGTAGGATTTGGAACTGAATTTTATTATAAACTCCTGTTTGGTTTGAAAAAAGTTTGGATCTAAAATCTCGAATTACAGTGAAATCCTATCATGTCAAATAATAAACCCATTAATTTCAGTTGTTTTCATTGCATATTTACCTAACATTTTCCATCAAATCTGTTCTAATCTCACAATCGCCTCCTTATCTAACCGAAACTGATTACTTATAAAAAAATTACAGATAAAAAATTCATTCCAAATTCTACAAACCAAATAAGATTTATTGAATAACAGAATTCAACCTTATTTCAAATCCTACAAACCGAAAAAACCAAAAATTCCAAATCCCTCCAATTTTAAATCTTTCCACAGTATCAGAATCCCCCAAAGAGATTACGTCAAACCAAAGGAGTCCTTAAAATAATCAAAATAACTGGTATTTTGTAGCAATGGACCCATTTGGATTGCAGGATTTAATAGTATTTGGTAGGATTCAGAATTAAATTCTATTCTGATCTTGTGTTTGGTTTGATTATAACTTTGGATCTGAAATACCGAGATTTCAATAAAATCCCACAACCAACAGATTTAGAAATCTTTTGGGCATTGATAATTTCATTACCCTCAGTAGCAAGATCGTGTCCCTCGTTACGAGTATGTACACATGCTTCTAGAGCTACTCGATTAGCTACGGCTCCATATGCGTTTCCCCAACGGTGCCATAAAGTTCCGCCACCGAACTGTAGTATGGAATCATTCCCAAAGATTTCGGTCAAATATCTATCATTTCAAATCGAAGTCCATTGGATTTCAACTGTTCCAATTGTATCTCAACCTCGACTTTTTTCTCAAATCTGCTTTAATTTCTACATCAAATCCATATCTCAGGTTCAACTCCAAAGAAGAATAAAAATTCCCTTGTGACCACAGAAGTTCAAATACGGTGACTCCAAGCTATCTGTAAAGCAGGTGGTCGCCTAGGGATTAGTTGGCTCGCATAGCGGGTTAAATATCCAGATTAATAAAAAAAAATTGTCATAATATTCTTGAAAAATAAATAAAATTAAAATACTTTTTGAGACGAAAATACCCTTCCTCCATCAACGATTGTTGAGAATGGCGTAATTTTGGAAATATTGGGCCCACAACACCCTTTAAGTCGTTACTCTTTGTCCTCTTCTTGTAAGGCTTTTGTATAAATCAAGGGAAACAAAGACTCGTGACCCCTTTTAGACTTTCATTTTTTTTGCTTCAATTTTGTTTCTATATTTTTAATTGTTTTTTGTCTCCGTAAAAATCGTAACATTTAAATAAATACATCGAACGATGTAGTTTCTCGTGATTATGTTGTGGGTCCGTTAAACCCGACATGCAAACCAACAATGCAAACAACGATTGCAAGTGACGATGTTTGTCGGATACGAGTCTGAAACTGGAGTTTGTCAGCTATAAAACGTTGTTAGTCTATCTGTGAGACTTCGTGAGAAAGGAAGAAAACGTCTGGGGTGGCTATTTAAATAGCGATGGACCCGGTTAGTCTGATACTGAATGTGAATGATAAGTCGTTTAATCATGCGGATTTGGGAAAATGTTCGAAGGGTTATGTGAACAGTGACAAACCCTGTTCTTTTTTTTGTTCTTTTATAGAATATGCATGTGCATCCCAATGACAACATAGTCTGATATATTGCGTGAATAACAGGTGGTTGACAATATGGTTTCCGGGCATTTTTGGCGTTTGCTATTATCTCTCTTTATATAGGAACATAGTTGTCATCTCATGTAGCTGAAGTGAAAACACACAGATATCGGCTGAATTGAATGACGATTTATTCGTGATTGTCCGTTGTTATTGATGGTGTAAATCAGTCAAGCTTGTCGACTATCAAAGGAAAGTCCCGTTCATACCATCAATTGGTTATACCGATACATGTCTACACTATATTATAAAGCATTTGACAAAAACTCTTAAAACTTATTTTTTTATATACATGAAGTACTGTTTATTGATGCATATTACTTAAATTCAAGATTACAAATAAATTGTGCGTAAATACAACATATTAAAGTTCTATGTTTGAATTCGTGTAACTAACTGCAGATAAACATAATTAAATATAGGATAAACATCGCATCTTAAATATAAAAAATTTAAAATATAATTAAGATAATTATTGAATTTTAACAAAATACTTAATTATTATCCTTATAAAAAGTTATGTTATTAAAACAAAAATTACTTCATTATTAAACATAAATTAAATTATAATAAAAAAACGAATTAAAGAAATTACACAAAAAATGGAAACTTTTAAATACTTAGTTTGATACTAATATCAATATATTTTTTTGAAAATTTTATGATATCTTTATATTTATATTTTATTAAAAAATAAAAACATTATCGTTTTTTCAAAACCACATAAACCATATTATAACATCGACAAAGACAAAAAAATAAAACCGAACATTAAAATTGAGATGTATTTCACTATATTGTACGAGTACCATTCTATTTCTAGTACATACTAAACAAAGTACTGTGTAGAATCTTATCACTTAATACCACTTATTTTTTTCATGATAATAATTGACAAATAGCTAAACTTTTCAAAAAGAAAAAAAAATCCTGTGACAAGTGAACAATATAATATTAGTGGGTAAAATAGTAATTATATTTAAATTTTTGAGAAAATTAATCAAATATCTGTTTCTTTTCGACAGTAATATGTTTCAAGTGAAAAATTCTGTAACATATTCACGACTTAGCAGTTAACAGAAAATCCAAGAATTCCATTTTTCTTCTTGCTCTAGTAGCTGGCAAAGGCCAATCGAGAGGGGAGAACGAATGGCTTAGGTAGCAGTGACGTATGTGTGTGTGTGTATATATATATATATATATTTAATGTTTGATTGAAGTTGTATTTAGATTTTTTGTTTAAAACTTATGTTATATTTCATCAATTATTACTGAAATATTTATAAATTAAAATAGAAAATATTAAACCATAAACATAGGTTTATAGTTTTGGAGGTTGTTTGTTTACCTTTAATAGCCCCATCAAGAGTCAGTCTTCGAGTCGTTAAGAATTAAATTTTGTTTAGTAAAAAAAAGTCTATCTTTTAATGGCTTTAAAATTCTCTGAATGATTTTGTATCTTAGGTCTCATTTAATTATTTAACGTTCTAATTTTATTCTAAACAATTACTAAATAATCATATTTCATTTTACATTATATCATAAAAGTCTCTTAATTATTCTGCATCAAACCAGTTAATAACTATCAAACAACCCCTTGCTTATTAACATGTTCCATGATATATGTGAATGCATATAATATATTTTTATATAATTTGTGTTGTTTAATTGAATTTTGATTCTTCGTAACAAAAGGTCAAAGATGGTCAATGGGTTGAGCCCAAAATTCAAAAAGAGGCCTCGAGAGGATCAATGACGATGGATTTTAACGGTGTGGATAAAAACTACTTTTTTAATTTAAATATAAATATAAATATTCATAATAAAAATAATATATATCTTTAAAAATATGTAATTATTTTGTACCTTTAAATAATCACATAAGAGTTTTATCATTGATAATTGAGAGAGAGAAACTTTTTAGTGACGTTTGTTATTTAATAGGTGTTGAAGTCTGAAATTTTATTTCACTTCTGATTAATAAGAGGTGATGTTGAAGTATGAAATCTGAATCAATAAAATTGTTTGTTTTTATAAATTGATAAACGTTTGAATTTGTTTAAATTATATATTTTACCTATTAAAAATTTATAGTGTTGAATTTATAAACAAGTTTATACAATTTCAAATATTTATTCATCATCTTTACGAAATTTAAATCTAAATCATATAATTAGCATTCATTTAAATGAATATATATCATGAACGGTATTTAACACATTTAAATCATATTAAAATACATCAATTGTGAAATGTGAGGATTGCTATGGTAAGGATCAATTGAGAGAAATGATCGATTAAGATTAATCAATTGAGAAACGCCGTTGTTGAGGGTTTGAAGAACAATAATAGGCAAATAGGAGGTGAGGTTGATAACTTATACCAGATAAAATGACAATAAAACATAAGTGTCTCTGAAAAATTGAAAACAAACAAACAGTCTGAATGGTCTTAACTCTTAACGAATCAGACATAAGAGGCTGATAAGAGTTTTTCTATTAAAAAAACAGAGAATTATGTCTTCTAATTGCAGGTTTTGATATCGCGAACTTACTCCATGTTAATGGCTTTTGTTTGATCAATTTAAGCATCAGATTCGAATGTAATTGCTTAATTGGTTGATTGATTACGCCAATCGGCGTGATTTGATGATTTCAAGCTACTTAATTTTTGCCCTAATTGGTGGTGGCTTTTGGGTTTGGATCGAGTTTTCAGGGTTTATGAAAAAGGACAGAACAGGTCCACCAAGTTCTTTTCGTTTTTCACTTTTGGCACATGTTCAGAATTCGTCACTCATTCTAATAGTTCCATTAAGAGACAACATCTAAATTGTTAAGAGGTGAATCTTGTTTGACAAAAAAAAATCTGTCTCTTGATGGTTCTAAAACCCTCTGCTTGATTTTGTACCCTGAACCTCTCTTAACCATTCAACGTCCTAATTTCATTGTAAACAATTACCACTTAATCATTCTGCACCAAACCATTCAGCAACTGTCAAACAGCCCTTATTACCAACCACTTTAGGAAAATGAGTGTATTTAATTATATTACATTGATTTATTGATAACTGGTATCGAATAAGCATGAGAATGATCAAGAATCTTACGTCATAATAAAAACAACAAAGACCTATAATCTTATCTGATAATAAACATAGTAAGGATCACGAATTTTATTATGATAATAAATATAACAAGTACTGAGAATCTTACCTGCTAATAAATATAGTAAGGACCAAAAATTTTACCCAGTAAATGAGTTAGAAGACTATTACCATATTAATGTTTACCAACAATCAATTTTGATGGGTGAAAATGTTACCTGATAAGAAAATGATGGTTGATAACTCTTGTAAGCATTGATAAACGACCCCTTATTCCCTTGCTTCTATAAAAATCAACGATCTTAATGTATCATTATACGCGACAAGTGCATAATTAAACAAATGAGAACCTTAAAACATATACAAATCATGGGACACAGTGAATTATGTGTTGTTTCATATTACGAAACAACAAATAAATGTAAAACAAGAATATTTGAAACAATATCTTAAAACGCAGATGAAAAAGAATTCATCTGAGGGAATATATTGTTACTGGTTTTTATAAGCTTATAATATTTCTTGTGATACTCACATGATTGGGCCCCACGTAAGATATTCAATTTCAATTATATGTGACGTAAAAATTGTCTTGATAGACTGTAATCATTGTGAAAATAATAATTAAAAAATGGGAACGAACAATGTAAAGAGTTGTTCATATATTTTATATGTACGTTGGATACAAAACCCGTGCTAAGTTAACGGAATTCGATCAATCATTTCATAAGGTATTATCATTTTATGTCAAAATCATATTCATTGATCGAAGCAAACATGTTTTTTTGTTATTTTATACTCTTTTGTAAGGATACGTTTAATATATATATATATATATATATATAGAGAGAGAGAGAGAGAGAGGGGTGAGTTATTATACAACCTCTTATATTTGTACAACCAATACAATTCAATCTCAACCGTTCATTTAATTTGATGAATATGTAATTTCATAGAAATTTTGATTGTTTTATAATATAAAGTATTGATCATAATTAATGAACCTTATTCAYCTTCCATAAATATTTAAATCATAATAAATGAACTCTCAACATTTTCATAAATATTTCAATTTATTGAGTTGCAATGGTTGTACAAATGTGATATATATATATATATAGGGTATATTTCAAATGCAACCATGTCCATTTGTACAACCAATGCAATCCAATCAATTGAGATATTTATGAAAATGATGAGAGTTCATTTATTATGATTTGGATATTTATGAAAAATGACTAGGGTTCATTAATTATGATCAATACTTTATATTAGGAAACAATTAAAACTTTTATGAAATCACAT
Organism: Cynara cardunculus var. scolymus; assembly: GCF_001531365.2. Lineage (NCBI taxonomy): Eukaryota > Viridiplantae > Streptophyta > Magnoliopsida > Asterales > Asteraceae > Cynara > Cynara cardunculus. Next base: position 70,216,631 of record NC_037529.1, read on the forward strand.
ATTTATCAAATTAAATGGATGGTTGAGATTGAGTTGTATTCGTTGTACAAATGTAAAATGTTGTATAATAACTCACCTCTCTCTCTCTCTCTCTCTCTCTATATATATATATATATATAAGTATGAAACATCAGCGAAGTAAAATTAATTGAGTGCGAAAAAAATATACTTCTTTGTGACGGAACAACAATTGTACAACATAATAATTATGCCCACTAAATTTATTAGAGCTGATGTGATGGAATATCTCATTTGATGGAATATCTCATTTGTCCAGGGTTCAATTCCAGCCATACATAATAATTATGCCCACTAAATTTATTAGAGCTGATTTCTTACGGTTACAATTTTCCGGGATTAGTCCGGACATAACTTGAGACACCCTTAAAAAATAGATTGAACAAAATTCAGAAAATGAGAATTTTTTTAGTAAATTACTAAAATATCTACGTGAAACAAAAATCCTATTAGAACATCTCCAATAGGTTCTCTAAAATAAAGATTTTAGATACTTTTGTTTGAATAGATTTTTCAAAATCTTTTCTTAAATAAAGAAAATATGAGAGAGAAGGAAATTTCCAAATTTGGAGGTTTTTCTCAAAATGATTACTTATGAGAGTGAAATGGTATTTTTACTGATTCTACGGATAAAACTGCTTGAAATTATATGTCTATGAAAGAGAAATGATATCTTATGAGTTGTATTAAGTACTTCAGTAATATAATTAATTGTGTAATCAATTATTTTGAAGATTTTGATTTTGGAGATGAATTAAGAGCATATCTAATAGATTCTCAGTAGAGAAGTTGAAAATTTTGGAGAGTTTTATACTCCAATAAATTCTCCAAAATGCAAAAAGTAAGAGAGAGAAAATAAAATTTCCAAATATGGAAAACTTTCCAAAAATAACTACTTATAAAATCTATATTATATTATAAAGCATTTGACAAAAACTTTTAAAAACTATATTTTATATATAAAATACTGTATATTGATGCATATTACTTAAAATTCAAGATTACTAGTAAATTATGCATAAATACAACTTATTAAAGCTTCATGTTTGAATTCGTGTAACTAACTGCGGATAAACATGATTAAATAGATGATAAACATCTCATCTTAAAATATAAAAAATCTAAAATATAATTAAGATAATGATTGAGTTCTAACAAAATAGTTAGTTATTATCTTTATAAGAAAATTATATTATTAAACCAAATATAAATTACTTTTTTATTAAACCTNAAAATTATATTATTAAACCAAATATAAATTACTTTTTTATTAAACCTAAAATAAATTATAATAAAAAAATTGAATTAAAAAATTACACAAAAAATAAGAATTTTAAATAGTTAATTTGATACTAATATCGATATACTTTTGTCCAATTTTTATGATATCTTCAAGTTTATATTTTTTCAAAAATAAAAACATTATCGTTTTTTCAAAATCACATAAGACCATACTATAACATTGAATGAGATAAAGAATAAAATGAAATATTAAAATTAAAATATATCTCGCTGTATTACACCAGTACCTTTCTAGTCATCATAATGCTATTTTAGTATCACCACGAATAAGAGTTTTGAAATTAAGGTGACGTTTGTTTTTTAAGAGGTGTTGAATTCTGAAAGTCTTATTTCACTTCTGATTAATAAGATGTGGTGTTGATGTCTGAAATTTGAATCAACAAAACTGTTTGTTTTTTGTAAACTGAATACTGTCTGAATTTGTTTAAATTGTCTATTTTACTGATTAGAAAATTATAATGTTAAATTTATAGATAAATTTATACAATTTCACATATTTATTCATCATCATTACGAAATTTATATTTAAATTATATAATTAGCATTCATTTAAACGAAAATATGTCATTAACAGTATTTAACACATTTAAATCCTATTAAAATACACCAATTGAAAGATGTGAGGATGGATTTGGTAATGATCGATTGAGATAGATAATCGATTAAGATTAATCAATTGAGAAACATTGTTGCTAAAGGTTTCAAGAACAATAAGAGGCAAATAAGAGATTGGTTTAACTCTTACCAGATAAGACGATAATAAGATATAAAGCGCCTCTGAAAAATTGAAAAAAACAAACAGTCTAAATGACCCAATATCTTAACGAATCAGACATAAGAGGCTAATGAGAGGTTTTTTTTCAAAAAACAAACAAGGCCTAAATCTCTACGAGAAAAAAACAATATTTTATTAGATGTATTGAATATTTTAATATTATAGTTGATATTAAATGAAAATTCTGTTCGAGTGAGTGATTTTTTTTTTTTTTTGAGATTTTGATTTTTGAATCTCTAATTTAAATAAAATTTCAAGAATCTGTTGAAGATAATCCAGTATTTGATAATTTCTTACTTCAGTCTAGTTTAGTCCCATTAAATTCTATCTGTGTACCATAATAAGATTGATAATCCGTTTACCCGAACATTTGCTCATATTTAATGGTAAGATTCAACATTATCACTAAGCTTACTTGGTAAGATTTTAGTTCATAAAAATAACATCGTATGTAACAATTTATCGGTAAATACTAACGAGATAAGAGACGTCGTTATTCTCACTTACTGGACAAGACTCTCGTCATTTACCATCATTTCTACCAGATAAAATTCTTGATTCTTATCATATTTATTGATAAAGCAAAGTGATTTGATAAATGTTAAATAAGGAAATAAATAAAATAATAATATAAATAAATAAGTGACAATTGTACCTGGCAGGTACCCCTACCTGTACGCACATCCTTCTTTCCACCTGTATATTTATACTCGCATTTGCCCACCACTTCTCTCTCCCATTCACACACACAAACACACACTTGGCCCCTTCACCTCAACAAGCGACAGAATATACCATGAAGAAGTTGATTCGCCGCCTCTCTCGCGTCGCCGACTCATCTCCCTACTCTCTCTTACGATCGGAAACTCGTTCTTCACCTACCGTTGCACCTCGTCTCTGCCAATCCTTCCGATTAGCCAAATCACGCCGCTCCGCCGCCGTACCAGAGGGACATCTACCGGTCTATGTCGGAGAAGAGATGGAACGATTCGTGGTGAGTGCAGACCTATTAAACCACCCGATTTTCATCAATTTGCTCAATAAATCTGCTCAAGAGTACGGTTACGAACAAAAAGGCGTCCTTCGGATCCCTTGCCATGTCCTCGTTTTCGAACGTGTTCTCGAAGCTTTACGAGCAGGAAAAGAAGCGTCTCACAACCTACAAGAGCTTATTTCCGATGAATTCCTGTAATAGTTCGATGTTCTTTTAGTTTTTTTTGCCTAATCGATTATCTTGCCAAATAGTGAGGTTAGGTCAGATCGGTTGATGATGATTTACAAAATTATCGAATCAAATCAAATCGGTTTTTAGTTTGGCTTGTATATACACAACAACTTCAATTCCTCCTTTTGTGGAGGTAATTTCGTCAGTAAAATCTGTGTTTTCTGCTGATTGATTTCGTACAGATTCATTGCTCCCGTTTGATTTATGTGTTTAATTATCATAAACTTGGCTTATAGCCGATTAGTTCTTCAAATCTGGCGATCATAACAATGCTTGTTTTAGAATTCTGATATTGAATCGTCTCGTTTACATTTTCTATTAATTATGATTATGTTCGTGTATTGAAGGACAAGCTAATAATGTGATTTGGTGGAAAATCTGTGTCTGGAATGGTATCAGGAGAGTGTAGAAAACAAGGTTCTGGTACTTGACTTGAGAGTAGAAAGGAAGGAACAGGAGTGACACCGAAGACCGACGATAAAAAAGGTGTGTTGGAGGTTCCTCTTTCGCTTGGACAGAGGCTACGGAATGTGTCACGTCATTGAGAAAGGTGCCCTTCCGACCGTTTTCTCTAATTTCCGTGGCTCCATGTCTCAGACTTCCGTATTGCACGGTGCGTTGAAAATTATTTTATTACTTTTCTTTTTCCAATTTTTTTAAATATTTTCTCAATATAATTTTATATTTTTTATTTTAAAATTATCCTAAATAAAAATATTTATTTTGTATTTAAAAAGTTGCTAATTTTTTAGGATCTTGTAATTATTACATTTTTAACTAATAATAAGAAATATGTAGATGTTTAATTTAATATTTATTTTAGGACAAACTAAAATATAAATGCAAACACTTATTTTAAGACAAAAAGTAATTACTTTTTGGCTGTTTACAAATTTTTTACCTGGTAAATACTTACTGATAGAAGTCACCACCTTTACTTATCATGTTTAGGTAACATTCTCGACTATTAAAATAAATTGTCGGTAAGCTTTTTTTGTCCAGTAAACGTTTACTGGATAAAGTCTTCTTTTTCACATACCAGGTAAAATTATCGGTCCTTTTATTGAGTAAAATCCTCAATTATTATTACGTCTTTTATCAGGTAAGATTCTCAGTGTTTGTCATATTCAATCGGTTAGGTAAGTAACACACACAGTTAATCGGCCCCTTAAATGTGAGATGAATAAACCCATTAAAATATCTCCAATGAGTACGTTATATTTTCTCTCTTTTCTTTCAAATTTGGTTAATTTTAATAATTTTGGAGGAGAGTTTAACATAGTTGTTGGAGTAAATTTTTTCCATGCCGTTAAAACTTCTAAAATAACATATCTATTAAAGATACTCTTATTTTTACTATTATTATTAAAAAGAACCATTCTTTAGTTGATTTAAAACTATAATAGTTATATAAAATCTAAAATTATGGGGTTGTTTGATAGTTGCTGAATGATTTACTATATAATAATTAAATGGTCAGAATGATTAAGAGACTCTCATGATATAATACAAAAGTAAATATAATTTTGGTAAATGTTTACGATGGAATTAGGGTGCTGAAAGCTTAAAGGAGACTCAAAATACAAAATCATTCAAAGGGTTTAAAAATCATTAAAAAACAAGCTTTTTTTTGCTAAACAAAAATCATTTTTTAATGATTCAGAGACTACTCTTGATTGAAACTATTAAGAGGTAAACGAACAACCCTTATATGTATCATCGTAGTCTATATTTTAATAAAATTATTAATTAATTATTAACAAAAATTAAGATTAATTAATAAAAATTAAGTAAATATAAATAATATATTGACGGTACGGAAGGAATCACAAAAATGGTGGGAGCTGGAAGCCTCCATCCCGTGAATGCAGTGTACATCTGTAACTTGTTTTATTTTATTTTATTTTTTGTTTTGGACACTTTATTCCAAAACTATCACATTTTTTTTAATTAATCAATATTATCACTTAATATTTGATTTGTTTTCATTATTATTATATAATTAATTAAAAATGAAACTAAAATTAAAATTAAAATTACATATATAGGGACCTAATATTAAATGGGAACTGTTTTGTTTAAGGTAACCATGAGATCCAATTTTAACCATAAATCAAAGGTTAAATTAATAAATTAATAATTTTGATAATTTTAACTAAAAATAATAATTAAAGGCATTTTAAGGATTTTATAAATATCCTCTCTACTCTTTTCTCTTTCCGGCGAATCTTATTTCGATGAACCTTATGTGAACACAAAATATATTGTGATACCTACAAACGATATTCACTGTGATACCCGGATATAATACAAAATGCACAATGTGATATCATTTGAAAAACAATAAAAATAACGAAAATGCACATTATGATACATTTCATAAAGGGCAAATTGCATGAAAAAGTAACGTACTTTAACTTGATTCCTATTTTAGGTAATGTACTTTCAAAACTTCCATTTTGATACCTAAGATGTAAAGTTTTAAACATTTAAGTACCCGGGTAACCCGGAAAGACTAATTTTAGATTTTAAAAAATTCACGTTATTGACCACGTCAGCAAATAATACTGAGTTGGATACCACATCACTCGCCACATCAATATGGTAATCGATTAATACTTCAACCAGTTACCCGGGTACTTAAATGTTTAAAATTTTACATCTTAGGTACCAAAATGAAAGTTTTGAAAGTATGCTACCCAAAATAGGAATCAAGTTAAAGTACGTTACTTTTTCATGCAATTTGCCCTTTCATAAAAGAAAGAAAATACATTGTAACTAATTATAATTAAATATTTTCTTCTAAAAAATTTAATTAGATATTTTGATTAATTGTCAAAAATTGACTTAGTATATTATAATTTTAGCTTATTTAAGAAATATCCATAAATATCTTAAACAAATAGTTCACATTAGATCTTACAGTTACCACAAATTAATCAGTTATCTCTTGAATGCGTTTATATATATATATATATATATAGAGAGAGAGAGAGAGAGTTTGTTTCAAATACAACTTGTCTCATTTGTACAACCAATACAACCCAATAAACTGAGATATTTATGGAAATGATGAAAGTTCATTTATTATGATTTGAATATTTATGTAAGATGAATATGGTTCATTAATTATGATCAATACTTTATATTAGGAAACAATCAAAACTTCTATGAAACCACATATTAATCAAATAAAATAGATGGTTGAAATTGAGTTGTATTGATTGCACAAATGTCAAAGGTTGTATAATAACCAACCTCTCTCTCTTTGTATTTATATATATATATATATATATATATATATATATAAATAAAATATAGATTTGATGTCGTAATCCACATTGCAAAATCCGGTGACACGGACTCCGCCATTACGTACAAAACATGCCGTATCATCTACAGCTTCGCTACCAAAAATCAACAAATTAAATATTAAAAAGAAGAATGTAATTAATTTAATATATTTTTATATATTTTAATCTCTAATATTTATAAAATTATATATCTCTGTCATTATTAAAGCTATTTAATATTTAATCATTCTTAGCGTTTCCCACCGTGTTCATATGGTGGTACGGACTACGGACCATCGTTTTGTTCTTCCTCCGTGATGTAAAAAATTATAGGGTCGTAAAAAGTATTACCGTATCAATTTGTTGTGTGTTACCGTATATATTTTAAAACTATAATGACGAAACAGATTTCTCTTGGTAGAGCTGGTTTGCAAGGTTTTTCTTCTACTCCAGACCTAATTTTGGTCTTGTTTGTCTCATTTTAGGACCTCACTTATAAAAATCAATAAACTAACCAACATGCCAATGATAATTTGTGAAAAATATACATATATTTGTTTCTTATAGACAAATGATTTCATCACTTAGAAAAAAATTACGTTTGTATCTGATCATTTTTGTTAAAAACTATATGTTTTTTGTTCAATAAAAAAGCAAGTATTTAGTAAACATTTTTTAGTTATCGAATACTTAAAAAGATAATATTATATGTATTTCTTTAACGTCAGAATCATGATAAATATTATATTGAAAATGTAAAAAGTAAGATTTGAAGTTGATATGTGTGAGGAGATCATTCTTTAATTAAAAACGTAATTTCAAGAAGTAAAAATATTATATATTTTAAGAGCAAATTAAATGAAAAAGTAACGTACTTTAACTTGAATCTTATTTTGAGTAACGTACTTTTAACACTTTCATTTTGATATCTAAAATGTAAAGTTTTAAATATTTAAGTACTGAGATAACTGGTTGAAGACTAATTTTAGATTAAAAAAAGACTCATTTTAATTTAAAAAAAAATCAATGTCACTAACCACGTCAGTAAATAATACTAAGTTAAATATCACATCATTCACTACCTCAGTATATTAAAAAGTTATGGTTTAACTATTATATTTGGATAATTAGTGATTGTTTTTTTACAAACAACCAAAGAATACTACAAGCGTCCTGCAATTCGTGGCGTTAGAGTAACGAAGTGTAGAAATAATATATATATATATATATATATATATATATATATAATGTTAATATGAATGTTTGATTTATGATGTATAATTTAATTATTTGATTAATAATATGTTTGTTAGAAAAATACCATCTCACTTTAATATTATATTACAAGTCATTGTATATCTTGTTTTTATTTTTTATTTTTTAAATAGACAAAAATATTATTTACATCAACAGTTGAGATTGGTTTGAATATGAAACTCTCTATCTAGATAAGTGTGCGTGTGTACACACATATATATAGAGGGGGGAGATTAAATGATAATGCTAACTATTTATGAGAATATAAAAACGGTCAAATCACATGCAAAATCATATATGATTTTACAATAACACTCGAAAAAAGGTGTGTAGACGACTTTAGCCGTGTCTTCAAGTCACGGGGTAAAGTTGCGTGAATCACATGTGATTTTATACGTGATGTTAGTGTAAAATCACATGTGATTCAACCGTTTTCTTATTCTCTTGAATAAGTACCGTTCTCGTTTGAACCTCCTCTCTTTCTTTCTCTCTATATTTGTTGTGTATGAATCTTTGATTTATGATGTATATTTCTTTATTTTAAAAATTCACTCGTATTTTAAATTAAATCTTCCAATATATATATATATATATATATATATATATATATATATGCATTGACATGAAGGACTTGAAGGGTTCGACAAGTATTAAAAAATACTTAAAAAATAAAAAATTATAAGTAATTTGGTTGCATGTTTGTATTTATTAATGTTCTCATTTAAAAAAAAAAAAAGACTTAGAATTTAATTTAATATACTCCACTGCATCACAACAACAAATAATTGTAATAATTTATTTATTAAAAAATAATATTAATAATTAATTAATTAATTAAAGAAAAATAAGCATCCATTTATCCTCTATCCTCAAATCAGAAGTAGATCAAATATTGAAAGTAAATAATTATATATTAAATAAAATAGGAATAAATATAAAAGATAAATAAAAAAAAGAGGCACCAAATATAAATGAATTAATAGGTGGAATTTAGGTAAAATAATTTAATGTTTTCACACATTTAGTGTTTTACTCCTACTAAAACTTTTCTTTTTAATTTATTTATTTATTGGTGTAAATATATAATATATAATATAAATCACCACTCTTCTAAGTTGTAAAAGATTGGTTACATTTTAGAACTCAATGATTTTTTTTTAAAAATAATTAATATTTTAAATAAGTATGGATATATCATATGATCTGATTTTTAATTCCTTTCAAGTTAACATGAATCTTGTTCATATATAGTTAGCTTTAATGCCAATTTTGTTTTTAATCTTATATATATATATATATATATATATATATATATATATTAGAAGAATAGTCGTACAATACAACAAGATACATCTTGATTTTAATATTTTGTTTTATTTATTTTTGTCTCAGTCGATGTTATAATACTGTTTTATATAGTTTTGAGAAAACGATAATGTTTTTATTTTTGAATAAAATATAAATATAAAGATATTATAAAAAATTGAAAAAAAAATATTGATATTAGTATCAAACTAACTTTTTAAATTTTTTATTTTTTTATATTTTAATTTATTTTTTATTTTTGGTTTGATAATATAATTTTTTATGAGTATAATAATAAGTATTTTATTAGAACTTAATAATTATTCTAATTATATTTTAGATTTTTTATATTTAAAATGAGATGTTTATCCTCTATTTGAGTATGTTTATACGTTGTTAGTTGCATAATTCAAACATGAAGCTTTAATAAGTTGTACTTATACACAATTTACTTGTAATCTTAAATTTTATGTAATATCTATCAATAAACAATATTTCAAGCATAAAATATGGTTTTTAAGAGTTTTGAAACTTCACAGCAAAACAATGTTAAAGTTGTTTTTGCTGTAAATGTTCGGGTTTTTTTTTATCTTCACAACATTTTGTTGTAAATTTTCAAGTGTAAAAATAATGTCTCACGTGTTTTACAAAAATAACATTTTCTCACATGAACCAACCATATATATATATATATATATATGTGTGTGTATGTGTATATATATATATATACGTGTGTGTATATATATATATATATATGAAAACGTGAAAATATAAATCATACTTACGTACTTTCTATAATGTCAATAAAACAATATTACATATAAAAATGTGGATATAACCGACATATTTACGTATTTATATAATATTTATATCCAGCAGATAACTTACATTTTCTTCGTATATGGTGAGAAACTATTGATCTTTTAGAATATTGGAGTCCACTCGTGACTTGGATACTGTTGGATATATGTTATTTCACATGGGGTTAAGGCATTGTTTGAGGAGATAGTGGGTCCCAATCAATACGTACCGTCAACTATGTAGATCGTATGTTTATTGGCTGAAAAAGGTCGACTAGTCTATACAAGAATGACGTTATATCTACTTTGGACATATATATGTTATCAGGGAAATTGACTCAAATAGTCATTCCATTCATTTAAATTGGTCTCTTAGTCATTCATCTCCCGAATTTACCTAAATATCACTATGGCTGCAATATCCACATCCATAATATTGCGAACCTGACTAAAGACAAAAACAAAATTAAAATTCACCAAGTTAGCAAGTAGCACCATCACAATTGCAATCCTGGACGTCATAATTGCAGACCTGGCCGTCGCAATTGCATACCTGGGCTAAATTTGATAATTTTTTTTGCCTTTTAACCAGGTCCATAATTGCATACCTAAATGTCACTATATCTGCAATATCTATAAACACTTATTTTATGATGTAGAAATTTTTTTTTTTTTTTTGAAAAACAAGAGTCCAGTAAATTTAAATGCATGATCATCCATTCCATATAAAGCTTATTTGAAAGTATTTTTTTACACTAAATCCATTAAATATTTTTTAATCATATAATTCATATAAAATAAAAAAAAATACTATAAATAAATATAATTATTGATACAAATTTTAACTTTTTCTCTCTTCTTTTAAAAAATATCGATAAAATATGTTGGAAATCTCATGACCAGTGTCAATCAGTTTGGACAATATTTTAGAAAAGGACGAAAAGAATATGGCGTATTGTACGGACTGGATCACCAGCTTCAAACAAGAAGATTTAAACGTATAACTTTCTTAAGTCCTTCGGGCCTAACATTCAAAAGTTTTAAGAAGTCTCATTTCGACGATTATAATTCTTTTTGTAAGATTTAATAAAGATTCGGGTTTTATAAGTTTTTTTGGAAGAACCAGATTTTTGTCGAGCCGTAATCAAAGGATCTATGCACACTCAAAGGCGTAAAGTGGTAATTTGAGGACCGTCTCTACGAAATGCCCATTCCACCCTTTGTTTTTATTTAGATCATGTTTAATAACCGTAAGTTAGCTTATTCAATTTTTTTTTACAATCTATAAGTATTAAATAATCATATTATATTATTAATTATTTGTTTTTTAATTATATTATGAAACGTTACGGTCAACAAAATTTTTACAAGTCACCTTTGATTATTTTATAATTTTCAACAAGTTTTTTAGTTTTGGGCAAATTGTATGAAAAAATAACATATTTTAACTTGATTCTTATTTTGGATAATGTACCCTAAAAACTACCATTTTGTTATCTAAGATGACAATTTTTAAACATTTAAGTACCGAGGTAACCGATTGAAGCATTAATTGGTTACGATGTTGATGTAACGAGTGATGTGGTATCCAATTATGTATTATTTAATAACATGAATATCTTAATCTAAAATTAGTTTTTATATATTGTGGCTTATTACAAGAAAGAGTTGATGCTTTAACTAATTACCTGGATATTTAAATGTTTAAAACTTTACATCTTAGATACTAAAATGAAAGTTTCAAAAGTACGTTACTTTTTTATGCAATTTACCCTTTAACTTTTCTTAAACATAATTTATCAACTAACTTTTTAGTCACCAACTATCTTATCAACCAACAACCATAACTTTAAAGAAAAATGTGTAATAAGATTTAATGGTTGTCATGGAATCTATACCATCAATTAATATTCATCCATCACTACAACTCTCATCAAAATTCATCTACTTATGCTTCTCTTCAACAACAAAATTTGTAACCCTTGAAACACACTGAAAAGCAAACCCTATCTGGTTCTTTGTTTCTTTTGCTTCTTGTACTCTTTATAAAGTTGCAAACCCAATTTCGTTCGTTCCAATTCCCGTCTCAACCTCCTGTTTTCTTCCACATCGTGAACGAGCAAAAAATGTTCCGAGAGTTTGGTTCTCACCGCCAGCTCGTCCACCATGTCTCCTCCACCAGCTGCCGCTAACGGTGGTAGCCGGTTACCCTTCTTCCGCTTGTTGTTAGATTGCTTTTGGTTGGTTTTTGGAGCGAAGGTTTCGTTGTCAAGCGACATGTCGATGAACGCTTGCTGAGGAGAGACGTTTGATCGATAGACTTGATCGTGAGCATTGGTAATCGTTGAAATCCCGGATGCCATTGTTGACACAGATGGATGATAATGTTTAGATAGAAGGGTTAACTCCCAAAGAACTGTTGCAAATGCACCACTTAGGCTTGGATCTGAAGCATATGGCTGATATTTCTGCAAAAAGGGTACAAAATTATCAGCAAACTACATAGGTTCCAGTATATCTCATCTGTCCCGAAATAATAGTGTCTATATTTCTATTTGTTACCTACTTAATGGAACTTTCAGCTTAATCGGTTAGTTATATATGATTGTTTGGTAGTGACTTTAGAATGTGGCTTATTCGGTAAGCTTATAAGATGGAGCCAAATTCTTTCCAAACTCGCCCCTCCCAACTAAAAAACACGCTCATTTCATCTTATGAAACGACCCTTAGAAGTAGGGTCTTGGGGGTAAGATGTACACACACCTGACCTCTACCCATAAAACTCGAGCAGTTATTTCTGTGAAGGCCTCTAACTCGGATGTAGTGACAAAACATAAGAAGTATTTGTTCAACTAGTGGAAGGACATAGGGTCCAAGAAACGGCTCAAAGGGACAGAGAGGTTCAGATGGGCAGATCTAGAGATGGAAATTTTACGGTTACACGGGTACCAGAACCTAATGGGGCATGATTCCCTGCTTTGACGGGTAACAGGGAGGGGACGGGATCAATTTTCATACCCGATGAGGGGGCGGGGATGCATTACCCGCCCCTAATCCAACCCCAATTATTTTTATTTTATTTTTCTATATATGTATATAATGTGTGTATAAATATATATGTATGTATGTATATATTTACTATATAATGACAAATATATTTGATTTTCAATATTGGTAATTAATGTAGCGACAGTTCATTATAATTTCAATTTAAAATACATTGTTTTTTACTAAATGGGTACCCAACGGGTTTCCCAAACCCACCGGGATTCCTTCCTCAGGTAGTAATCAGGGGGGGGTCGAGAAAGGGGGATCCATTTCCCGCCCAATACCCACCCTTTTCCATCCCTAGGCAGATCCTTAACGGTCTCGAATCCAGGCTTAGAAAACTGGTCCAAACAAGGACAACTCCGGCTGAGACTGCGGACCGGTTTCTTGGGAGGACCATGACCGGGGGCGAATCATCATAGACACCTTAAGGTCCAACAGTGTGCTTCTTGTTACTTTTACAATTTGACAATTATTAATTGTGATGATTTTGTTCTATCTGCTATATCATGAGATAATACTTTTATATATATAGTTAATCATCTAAACGTTGAGGTGTATAATTAAATTTGAGGCTGTATTATTTTAAAGTTACTAACAGAATACAACACTTGAATGGCACGCAGTTTTAAAAATATATTTCATTGTCGAATGTCGATCAAATTTCTGAAATACCCTTTAACAAAGACAATAAAGAAAATTTGTGGACATAAATAGAAGTTACTAATTTCATATAATGAATCACTAATACCAACAAAAAAGAAACCTACCATTTTTTGGGAAAAAACTTATATAACAAGTGTTTTTTCTTTTTTCTGGGATGGAAGGAGTAATAAATTATATCAAAACAATAACTTAAGAGACTCTTACCGCGATAGAACCTGAAAGTGATCCACCTCCAGCATCATTTTCCAATAGATCGCGGCATTTGACATTCTTCTGAAGGAGATGCTTTAAGGTAACCAATGCTGCATGGCACGAGATTAAGAGTTTGATCAAGTATTTACACACCAAGGGCATCTCGAGTGGGTAACACCAAACCCATAAAATTGGTGTAAAATTTGATGCAAACAATAAATCTTCTTCAATGAGTAACACCAAACTGTAAGATTCTAGGTATATTTAGGGGTGTGCATAACCCGAAACCCGAACCGAAAATGAGGTGTTTGTGCAAAAACCCAAATTATCCTTCAAAAACCTAAACCCTAGTCGGTCACACTCTTTTCTAAAGACTAAACCTACCATCAATTTCATCAATCCTTTTATTGAATTCATCCTCAAAATCGATTGAATATTAGATACTTTTTGCATATAACTATACGCGAACCCGACCGACCCCAAACCGAAGCAATTCAAAATCCGAAACCCAAAATTCAGGGCTTGGTTTCGATATCCACCCAACCGCCCAATGCACACCCCTAGGTATATTCCTTTCAATCTTCTCCAATTGTTGTAAATGAATAGTGTTACGCCAAATTTGGTGCAACATTTGGTGTCCCATTCGAGATGGTTTATCAGTGCAAGCATTTGAGGAGTGAAGGGTATACCAGCCATGGATTCTGCAGCTCCAAAGCACAAAGAGAACGATGCCAGACGTTTAATGAATGCAGCAGCCCGTTGCATGTCATGTTGTCTATCATCACATAACATTACCTTCATAGCTTCAGCCAAGACTTCCCCCTGATCTCTATTCATTTAAAAGTCATGCTTCAATATACCAACCCATCCCACACTGATAGAAAATTAGATTTGTAAGCTCCTTATAAGCTCAATGTTGTGAACTACCAATAACTTTCACCATGGTCTTAACGAAGGTTGGAAGTTATTGGGTCAGCCTAGTGCTTTGGGCTATGAGGAATTACAAATGGTATCAGAGTCTATCCTTGTACCATCGGAATGGTGGGGAAAACCTCATTGAGCATGATGAGTCCCAAAGTGTGCAGGAGGGAGGGAGGATTTGTAACAAGAGGCGGACCCAGAAAATTTTCAAGTGGTACCACAATTTTGACTATAAAAAATATATAATTTTTTTTACGATTTTGGTATAGACCTGTTCATTGGTTCCTTGTCCTTACATAAAAGAGACACGTTAAATTCCGCTCTACATATATTTTTTAAAAACACGAGGTGAATAAAAAAAAGTAAGCTAAAAAACAACAAATTTGACAACTACGGGACTCGAACCTAGGCCTTTTGTACAAAAGCAAGAGCATTTACCACCTTAGCCATTAAAGTCTTCTTGTGCCAACATTTCAGTTTCAAAAACTATATGGTGGCACCCGACACAACAATACGGTGGCACTGTTCAGAAACATAAATTTTTCCCTTACGACGGAACCTGAAGCAATGGCCCGTGCCACCGTATCATTCCTTGTGGCCCACCCCTGGTTGTAACATCTTAGGTGAATCTCACATCACCGACGAACAAGAAGGATGCCGAGAAGGGCGTCAGGAATTTATGTCGGTGGGTTTGTATCGCATGAAGAGAAAATTAGATATGTGAGCCCCTTATAAGCCCAAAATCGTGGGCTACCAATAATTTCCACCATGGTTTTAAGTTAATTTGGAGGGTTTTGGGTCAGCCTACTACTTTGGGCTATGGTGCATTAAATTAATGGACAAAAATTGCATCTATCTGAAATTTTATATGGTACTAACCTTCCAGGCCTGTACTCAAGTATGAGATTATAGAGTTGAATGAAGAAGTCCTGTAAATCAACGTTTAAGGCATCAAGGTTGTTCCTCATCACTTTGAAAGCAACTATGCAGCACCTTAACCGTTCAGACACAGTCAAACGACTTGAAAAATTCTCTGATGGACGATTGGCATCAATACTTCCTCCAGCAAGCCTTCTAAGGTAGTTCATGAGATCAGCCATGAAATCCAAATCGATCAGATGAGAAAATTTTCCAATTCCATTCAAACATGGAGCAAGAAGTGGATGCTCCCCAAATGGACTGGCTGGAAATCCATTTGCTTCCGATCTGAATCGATAAAAATGAAAATAAATATAAGTGAAATAAGAGCATTGATAGTTGAGACGATATTATAAACTGTCGAGGGAAAACGTGTATGTAGAACATACCCTGGCCGCATGGCATGCTTTAAAATACGGAAGTATGTTTGAAATACAGAAGAAAGAGTATCAGACTGTATCCTTCTTTTTTCCATTGCATCTTGGGCAAATGATGCAGCCATGAACTCAGCTTTTACCTGAGCAGCATATGAATACATCAACCTTAAATAGAAGAACTAAATAATCCATGTAGTAGGAGGTTCAAATAAGAAGGCTAAATATCGTGAAAAGGTAAGAAGGGAAGGTTAAAAAAAGGTGCATATGTGAACCCATTTGAATAATGTCGGTTTACACACGCATCTTCAAATAGAGTGTTTCGGGATTCTTTTCAGTGATTTACATATAAACCTTCTCTTAACCTTCCCTTCTTACTTCGATACACACACACACACACACACACACATATATATATATATATATATATATATTTATATAGGGTTGGGTTCCGGTGAGAAGGGAAGTTATGGTGAGAAGCGTAAGAAGAGATCTCCACCCTTGGATCAATCCTAATTGAATGTCAACACTAATGAGGTCCACCGAGATGCACTGGATCAATTCCCTTCTAAACCCAATTCATCGGTGCGTAAGATATTAAAAGTGATCAAGAGTTCAAATCTCTTCTTACACTTTTCATCATAACTTCCCTTCTTACACGATCCTTCGCCTATTTATATATAGGGACCGGTTCAAATAAAGGCTAAAAATCGTAAGAAGATAAGATTAAAGTAAGATTCATATGAGAATCAAAGAAAATATATGAAAAAGAGTCTATTTGAAGACGCATATGTGAACTGACATCATAGTTTATTCATATGGGTTCACATATGCATCTTCCAATGGATTTTTTCAATGATTCACATATGAATCTTCTCTTAATGTTCCCTTCTTACCTTCTCATGACATTTAGCCTTCTTATTTGAACCTCCCACCACACACATATACATATATATATATATATATATATATATGGAGAGAGAGAGAGAGAGAGAGAGAGAGAGAAATTGGTAATCAACATGGAAAAGCAAAGTACCTCCTCTCTTGTCTTTGAGATCATTTCCTGCTTACTCTTCTTTTTATCATTTGCTAGCAATTGATTTTTATCCTCATTTCTATTTCCTATCTTATATTTTTTGTTTTTTGCCTTACGGTTAGGTTTTGCAACTTCAGGCTTCCGAAGATCCTCATCAAATGAGAGAGACAAGAAAACCTGCATAAGCAAAAAAGCGAAAAAAATTACAAAAAATCCAACCAGCAAGGTTCCCATACCGTTAATTTTTAGTCCCCATACCAAACATTCACAACACACTTGTTATAATTGTTTAAAGTATTAACATCATCACACTATATTGTGTCCTATGCCAAGGTACATTTCCTAAGAAATACCTAAAAAGATTAAAATTATAAGCATTGAAACTATTACCTCAACAGAATCAGGATGCAAATGACAATCATGATCTTTTACGAGATTTGCAATAAGTTGAACAGCCTCCACAGTAAGTTCACCACCATGTTTTCCCTCGTTTGTGAAAAGTGACTTAATTGCATTGCAACATAGTTTCCTGTTCACATGTATCATGTATGCCAGGCAGAAATGAGTCACAAAGTAAAAAAAAATATCGACACCATAACACATATGTCAAGGAAATGGCAAACTGTTGGTTGCTTTGCATAAAAACCCCAATATTAAATTCAAACATATCTCAAGGGCCGTTTAATAAACACACTTACTAGGTAAGTGATTATCCCTTATCGAATGAGCAAAGGCAAGCACCTAGAATCTTACCCGGTGAGAGGCATGGCAACAACCGAGGTTCTTACCTAGTAAGTGGGGGAGAAGACCCTTACCCAGTTAGCGCTTACTGGGTAAAAGACGCTTACAAACATTCAATTTTGATCGCGGAGAATGTTATCTGACAAGGTGAGGATCCTGACTCTTGCCGGTAAGCGCTTACTCGGTGAGCGTTTGGTAAACGGCCCCTTAGTTCAAAAGGAAACTACTGGTCTCACACACCCTTTAAAATTCATCAAAAACACATTCAAAGCCTTGGAAATCCACAAAAGGCATATATTGCCACAAAAACAAGTGATAGGTGATTCAAGCTAACAATTTATCAAGTTGATTGAGTTTCTGCTGTACAAATAGTAGCCAGTAAAAACGAACATATGAATTCTAGAAAAACTTGTAGGCATACAAGGAGGAATGTGATCCAAGAAAACATGGAAAAAAAGGGAACCCACAAACCAACGATCATCTCCTACTGAATATTACAAAGACCATGAAAGGGTGTAACATCCAAGGCCAACCGTACTAGATGTCCGCTTTGTCCACACCTGACCACAGTTCTAAAACGTGTCTGATAGAGGAGGTGTTTCCTTATAAGGCAACTTTCGTGCCCTTCTCCAACTGATGTGGGATCTTACAATCCACCCCCCTTGGGAACTCAGTGTCCTCACTGGCACACCAGTCCGTTTCCCGCCTCTGTACCATCTCTAACATCCCAGGCTAAGCGTATCAGATATTGTCCGCCTTGTCCACACATGAACTCATGGTTTTAAAAAGCGTCAGATAAAGGAGGTGTGAAGTTCCTTATAAGGCAACCTTTGTTCCCCTCCCAACCGATGTGGGATCTAACAAAAACAATAAAGAGAAATAAGGTAGCGGACCACTAGAAAGAACAACGAAAAATGTAAGCAAGGGATAATAACAACCCCGGTGGGTCCACGTGTGCTCCTGGTCATTATATCATGGTGCTTCCAAATTTCGGTGTCTGAACACATATTTCAAAGATAAATGCTATTTGACACAAGCAAGTATCAACACCGTTCACTCCAGGCTCATAGTTATACAAAACCCACCTGCAACATTTCAAAGTATTTCATTGCACTCCACATTTTTCCACAATCAATAATTTTGTTGTATGTGCTACACCACTAGACCCAGATGAATAAGTATTGATACTCCTAAAGATGGGAAGTAATGCAGACCCACAGATCGCAGATACCAAAACCCCATGGGTAAAAAAGATGTCTAGCAACCAAATGATAATATCTAAGAATTAAAGATGAGTAAATAGGCAGGGACCCCAAAAGATACTCAATAATGAGAAGCATCACTGCTGAAAGACTTCTATGTATTTCAAAGCCACAGATAATATGTCAAAAGACCGTTGGCAAGACAGCCCAAGCAGATTTGGAACAAGTGAAAAACAAATGAGAGTAATAGAGTAGCAAAGATGAGTAAACCTTATGACATCATCTGTGGAGCTTATATTATTTATAACAACTCCCAGTAAGCTCTCGCGAAAATTGAAGCGTGGGTTTGCCTCGAGCAGAGTACATATGCAGCGAATAGCCACACGCTTGAAACTTGATACTTTCTCCAATGCCATCAGTTTCTGGAGGTATGCCTATCAACATTCAACAAAATAAGTTATTAAAAATTTTATGCATGTCATTAAAATCAACAGGTCTTTTTATCGAAACTAGTCAAGGAAAGCCAACTATGAAGGCAAAAGAAATTATCAAGTGGTGAAACGTAATACAAAACAGAAAGAGGTGAACTCTCTACAGTTCCAAGACATGAATAAAATCCTTCTGCACATGAACATCTGGAGCCAACACCTTCGTAGTTCCAGTCACTCAAAATTTTTATCCATTATTTTCCTGCATGCCAATCATGAAACAACATGCAAAACTTTACCAGCATTGATACATATGAACAAGAAAACATTTCCTTTCCTTGGCTAAATGGTCATGATTCTCAAACCAGTTATCAGCTCATGCCAAGATATGTTTGGTCAAGTCCTATACAGCAAACCCTAACTTTATGCATCATAAATAACAGTAGGTCCAATTCTCGACTCCTCGTCCTAAAAGACTTACCTTTTAGCTCAAATCGAACTTCTCGATCACATGCTACTCTTCAAACTTATTGTCATTTCACATTCAGACATGCTTATTGCATCTTCTACTTCATTATCAACATTGCTGAAATTACAATTCAGTTGCACTGTTTCATATCTGCGTAATCTGAAACCTGACTATTAAACCGTTCACCCATACCTCCAATCCCGCACTAAGACATTTTCTAGTCTCATCAACCAACAAGATATCATTAACAAAGAACATACACCATGACACATTATTTTTTATGTTGTCCACAGACTCGTCCATAACTAATGAATAGACTAGGACGTCTTTACATGCTTTCACACTCATTATTATGCCATGACGCATCTATTTAGTGGCCTCCACATGAACCATATGAACTTTCTTCCTCTGTCAAATGAACCTGAATAAATTCTTCAACTGTATCAATGAGTCCTGGCACTAACATGACCTATAAAATGTATCAGACCAATTAACTAGCCTCCACATTGTACCTATGTTTCTACTGAAGAGCAGGGAAGGGATGAAAACAAAAAAATTCAAAAGAACAGATCGCCCCATACTGCATGCCTACGTAAACCACCACAGTGTTTAACGAATTGATGTCATTCCAAGCAAGAAAATACCCCACACCAGCATACCCAAGAACAAAGTAGATATATTTGATATTAGTTTATTAGAATGATGGAGCTCTTTACTAATGAGCGTACCCGTTTCCCATTTACGTTACGAAGCAACAGTAAGTAAAATAGCTTACATCCACTTACATTGTTCAAACCAAGATGCCAGATAAAATGAGACAGAGGTTGTACCTAGCTTAAATTTCCCTTATAGCTAGCAATATGAGACAAATTTTAAAAAGTTCAAATATAATATATGTTCAGCAATCAGTTCAAAGTATTTACATATCAGTTTGGCTGGTTCACTATATTTTCAGAAAAACAGCATCAAAGCCATGTATACATCACCTATAATTCGAATAAGAAATAAGTTTAAAAGATAATCATTCAATCAAGGTAAAAGTAAAATATTAAAACGTTTAACATACATTAACAAGATGCTAGGTGCCTCGATAAAACCTGATACAAGTGCCATGAACATAAGCAAGTTTCATGTATTTAAAAGATTCCAACAAAAATAATACACATTACACCTTTAGCTATAGTTGTTATACATTTATAACAGTAAATAGTTGAGAAACAAGGGTATCAAACCTTGTACACAGTTAGGAGAGTGGATTCATAGAAGCGAGTCTTCTTAACCTCCTTTGATACAACCATTGCCAGCTCCTTCTCAGTAGGTAGCCTTATGCGAGTGCTATTCTCCACAATGGCAAACAATTGAAGAATTAGACAATCTGAATGCAAGAATATAGCATGAATAAATAAAAGCTCTAGCAGCAAACTAAATCATATACCCAGGGATTATGTCCTTGAAAACAGCTAACAAAGACTTTAGACCAAGTATTGATGTAGCCTGATCTCCATCTTTACAGATTTGAAGCATCTCTTTTAAGGATTTAATATTGGCTTCAGGATCTGTGAGCATTGCTGTTCCGAGCTCAGCAAGCCTAAACTTCCTCTTCTCGTTGGCTTCTTCAGCTGATAGATCTTTTTCAACTTCAGCCTAGAGAATCATTATCATGTAAGATAGAGATGAATATACACAATGTATAAAACTACTCATGCAATTAACTTCCAAGTTGCAGAGGCAAAAGATAAGGGAATTGTATGGGTCAAAAGGGGACATCAAAGTGCAAATAAAAAAATAACGAGGCAAAAAGTCTCTCACTATACAGGTATAGGAATGGACCAATTTAATACAACCTAATCTTTACAAGTTAAGACGCTGCTTTCTTCAAAACAGTTATAGCAAATAAGTTGCAATAAGTGTACCAAAACATCAGCTTGAGAGCTTGGTTCCACTTCCTCTTCTTCCACCACCTCCTTCCCTTGTTTTTTTGCCTCTTTTCGCAGTTTTTTGAACTTTGCTCGTTTTTCTGCTTTTGTCAACTTCACAACACTGTTGTCTCTGCCTACGTCTTCATTTTCACCCACAGTCTCGTCCTCATCATGTGCACTCTGGAATTTATTTGGGGCCTTCGACACTACATAAAAAACGTCACCAAGAAATTCAAAAATCTTGATTCTTGATTAGAAAAATGTACAAAAGCAATTCTAAAAAAGGAAAATAAATTGAGGAAACAGTAGTTCCAAGTTACCTGTCCTGTAGTAGACTTCTCCATCTAAGGTCTTCACAGGGAGAGCATCTACAGGATCAACTTCGTGCTGAATATTTTCAGTAGCAGCTAATGATTTCTTCCTCAATCGTTTCTCATACAAAGACTCCAGAGCATCTTCTTTCACATCCGCAACACGGTTGACATGCCTTCCAAAATACACAGTGTTACCATATGAAAATTGAAAAAAAAGATGTTTGCAGAAAAACAAAGTCTGGAAATGAGAATCATGGTCTGTGGTGGCTTTTGCAATTATACCAGACATAAAACCATTTACATTCTTCTGCTAATGCCCTAGCCCCTAGCTACATAAATTTGGGACCAGTCTAGGGCAGTTGCCAAAATTTGGTAAGTAGCACATCAAACAAAA
The DNA here is from genome assembly GCF_001531365.2 of Cynara cardunculus var. scolymus. Taxonomy (NCBI): domain Eukaryota; kingdom Viridiplantae; phylum Streptophyta; class Magnoliopsida; order Asterales; family Asteraceae; genus Cynara; species Cynara cardunculus. The sequence continues at coordinate 70,239,228 of NC_037529.1, forward strand.
TGACAGTTATACAATTGTTTCAGAATGACATTCTCTGTATTATCTTCTATAGAGATAGATGTTTGCAAACAACGTGTGATGAGACATAGCACAAATGTTGAGAAAATATCGACTGGACTTGCTCACCTCGTAATTGACTGAGTATCCAATTTTGATACGAAGCCAGCATACTCTTTGTTTCTATTGACAAATTCCAAGTCCTCATCCGAGACTTCAATTTCATCCTCAGGCACCTCTGGTGGAAGCTCTGGTGGTAGCACCACCTTCTGCTTCTGTTTTTTCTTCCCCATAGTATTTGTTCTAGTGTATGAATTGCTGTCTTGTTACTTCTTCACAGAAGAATGAAAAACAAAGTCAATTTTGGATCGAAGTGATCAAACCAAAGTCGAAACAGTTGCAACTAAGTTGATAAAGAGTGAAAATTGGAGCTTCAGACACATCTTAAGCTAAATTCCCAAGTAGCTAAGAGTTCCGTATCCAGTATTCATTACATAACGATATGGAGAAACTAACTGAACAAATCACAACAGAACAATTAAAAACTAGTTCATAAGCAATCATATAAACCTGCAACTTCATTAAAAACATGGATTTCTCAAGTCAAATCGAAATTTTGAAATGTTCACAACGCGTTTTGTGTGTTCCTACAATGGAGAAATGAAGATTTACCTGGTGATCGTGAAGATTCTGCGATGGAAGCAGACGATGAAGAATCGAAGACGGGGTTTAAGCAAAACCCCAAATCCGAAAAGAAAAGGAAAAATCGATACGATAACCTAATATTATCCCGCTGAAGCCCAATAGGCCCAATTTCTTATTGGTTTTATTTATTGGGCTTCAACATCAACCCTTTCCACTGGGCTGGGCTACAAAAGCCCAATTTTATAAACAACACAACCGAATTGAAACGAGTGACATACACCGTTTGAATGTAAACGACCTGAGTCGAGTTGAGTCGTATATTATCAGGATCAGGATCAAATAGTTTTTTTAATGTATTTGACCTCGAATATTTTTTGAGTTATCGAGCTTGGTGTTCGCAATCGATTAACCACAAAGGGTGGTGTCCAATTGGTTTGAGCTTGAGATCAAAAGTGTCTGGAGGTCCCAGATTTGAATCCAAGGAAAATTAAAAAAAATCCCATTATGACCACGGAGGTTCAAATGCGATGACTCCAGTCTACCCGCAAAACGGGTGGTCGCCTTGGGATTAGTCGGCTCGCATAGCGGGTTGAATATCCAAGTTAATAAAAAAAATCGTGTTGATTAACTCGTCTATTGGTTTGAGGTTGATAATTTTTGTATTTTTTATTTTGTGAGTTATGAACATATGAGAGTATGTTTGGCTCGAAACGCTGCTATACGATACTAAACACATGCTAAAATGTTATGCATATACGTTGAGCAACTTGCATGTTTTCAAGATAGAAATAATTGAGATTTCATTATTGAACACACAGTGTTGACAAATCAGTCTGTCATAATTGAACTAACCAATTACATGATTGTTGCTTGTACTGATGATATATGTTGTATACAGTTTTTTTTTGCAATGCATATCTGTGCATCTTTGTTGGTGCCCCAATAATAGTGTTGACGTCTGCCATATGACCCACCTCGTACATATCTATAACTAATTATTCACATTTTAACATCATTTTGTAAAACAAAGTGCACGCTAAAAATCTTCTAAAACACATAGAATGCAGCAATAAGTCTGAATGTACTAAAACACAGTTAAAAATAATGTGACATTTCTGATGGTACTAAACATAATTGTGACTGCAGAAAATTGATTAATTACTGTTTCACATGCTATTGCATGTAATGTAATTTCAAGTCATATGAAAACTCATCTGACTGTGTAGGAGGTAACCTGTAAATCGATATTGTACTTTCAAGTCATATGAAAACTCATCTAACTGTGTAGGAGGTAACCTGTAAATCGATATTGTACTGACACATATATGTGTGTACCGTATACACTAGGTCAATATGTTAGTATTACACCAAGAACTCACACTTCACCGTTTCTTTTGCCAAAATCATTCTCGTCACCTTTCCGCATCCAAACTAAACCACCCACCATCCTCAAAAATGTTACCGATGACCACATCCTTCGCCCCCTGCCCTTGCCCCTTACCCTCACCGTTATAACATCTCCCCCCCCCCCCTTTTGTTGTTCATTAGAACCATGTACCCTTACCTATGGAGACTTTCCCAATACCAGTTGTTTCTTCTTTATATCACTACTTACAGTAGATGTATTTTCACTATCATATAAATATTAATCAGTGTATTTCAATCGGTTTGTTCATATTCAGTGTTAATGACACAAATTACAAAGTTATGGCTCTGTTTGCCGTTCTTATTACTGGCACAAAAAAATAGATAAAAATGTCCTAAAATAAACTCTAAAAGCCCCCACCCACCCCAAAATAGATTTTGAGAAATCTGAGATTCAAATATTTATATAATTTATCAACTATTTGAACAGAAAAATAAATAAATGCAGACTAGAATTTTCTAAAGATAAACTGAAATTTATGAGCTCAACTGTCATCTTTAAGTAAAATTTCAACGTTTCAGATATAATTTTCTAAGTATTTTTTCTAGAATAAATAAATATCGGTTGGTGAAACTGGAAGTTGCATTGTAATCAAAGAAAACATAAGTATTGATGTCATCATTTAACATGTGTTAGGTATATTGAAACAACAACCCTAATAAAGTCATATGAATCAACTATATGACATGCATTTTTCATATTTATTTAGGTATATGCTCTTTTCATGTATCAAGTATTTGTTAAATATAAAGAAAATATATTTTTGTGTTATTTTTTAATACAGTTTTATGAGCATATTTAATGTTTAATAATACTGATAGTGAGAGCATAACATATATAATTATATATATCAACAACGTTAGTTTAAGAGAGAGGAAATCTGTATGATTTTCAACCATTAAGCAGTAAATTATTGAACTTGAATCATTAAGCTATAAATTTGTATGATAAAGTCAGTATGATTTTAAGAATAAAGAAAAGGTTGGAGTTAAAATATATATTTTTTAAATTTTAATTATCTGTTCGTAAGAAATTTTGAAAAATCTATGAGGAGGGCATCCGAACTGTTGTTGGGACAATTTTGTTAATAGGTTAGTGAGCTGACTCACAATTTATTTGGTAAGCTATTAATGATTAAGTAGTAGTGATTTAATGATATAGAAAGTGACTTATGCAAAAAGTCAATTTTTTTTTAACTTGTGTTTCCCAATTAAAAAGCATGTTTATTCCATCTATAAAAAAACCCTCCAAAACAATAACATTTACATTCTATATAGACAGCTTAATTTATACAGATAGTTTTACATATACCAAAACTTAATGAAAAACAACCTTAGAGGAAACCGGGCCACAATCCTCGAGGCCTCTTTCGAGCAACAACCAGTGACCACCACATCACCTCCCTCCTTTGTCAAAATTTCCTTTACATTTCTCCCTCGTTATTAGCATGCTAAACCCTAGTAACGATTACTAGCCATCGCCATTGTCAATCCCCCCTATCTGTCACCATCTCCGTCATCAACAAAACCCTTAGATGTCGTCGCCTCTATCATACATAAACCATCATGTCTTTTCCTTCCGCCACTGCATCATATTCCTTTGTCAATTAAAAGGATCCAAGTCTAATGGATTCCAATTCCGATCCCTTGATTTCAAAAATTACAGTGGTCCAAATCCAAAAACACAGAGAAATGACGAATTGAATAGGGGGTTACAAGAACATTCATGGAGAGTACGACCAATCACTGTAACGATGCTTTGAATTCGAAGAACGTATGGCATTACAAAGAAACTTGTTCGTGTTAAGGCTACAATCTCATATTAACGGTGATTTGAAACTTCATTGGACGACTGACAAGAATTAGAAGCTTGAATGACAACGAAAATTATTAGTTTTTCGGTTTTTTCTGAAAACGTTTCATTAATTTCAAGCAATTAAAACATTAAATGATACACGTACGAAACGAGATGCACAAAATTAAGTCGTAGTCCATTATTGTTGTCAATTTAACAATTCAATTGGAAAGTTCGACCGCTTATGGTGGTTGAAAAGCAATATTGCAGACTAATGTAAAAGCATACGAATTTAAATGGAATTCAATGGAGTTGAATCTTCAATTGTGAATATTAAACAACAAATAATGAAATTTAGACTGATACCATTCATGATAGAAATACTTGTCGTTTTAGAGGCCATTTATCAACCTAAATTAGATAAAAGGAAATTGGGTAATAGAACAGTCTAAGTCTGTATGAATTACTGATTGAGTAAGAAAAACTTGGTAAACATCATCTTTGATCAGGTTAACGCTTTTTACTCTAAAAGAAGCAGGTAATCTATACTATATTATAAAGCATTTGACAAAAACTTTTAAAAACCACTTTTTATGCGTAAAGTACTTTTATTAATGCATATTACTTAAAACTCAATATTGCAAGTAGATTGTGCGTAAGTACAATTTATTAAAGCTTCGTATTTGAATTCGTGTAACTAACCGCAGATAAACATATCATTTTAAATATAAAAAATCTAAAATATAATTAGGATAATCATTGAGTTATAACATAATACTTAATTATTGTCTGTTAAAATGTTTATATTATTAAACCAAAAATAAATTATTTCGTTATTAAACTTAAATTAAATTATAATAAAAAAATAAATTAAATAAATTACATAAAAATGAGAACAAATAAAATCGTATTATAACATCAACAGAGACAAATAATAAAATAGATCATTAAAACCGAGATGTGTCTCACTGCATTGCGCGATTACTCTTCTAGTAATTACTAACTTCTTAGACAAAAGTGATGGAGAATTAAGAATTAAGAAGCTTAAAAAATTGGTTGGTTTATCAGTTATCTATACTATATTATAAAGCATTTGACAAAAACTATTAAAAACCATCTTTTATGTATGGAGTACTGTTTATTGATGCATATTACTTAAAATTTGAGGTTATAAGTAAATTGTATATAAGTACAACTTATTAAAGTTTCATGTTTGAATTTGTGTAACCAACTGCAGATAAACATAATCAACTACATGATAAACATTTTATTTTAAATATAAAAAATCTAAAATATAATTAGGATAACCATTGATTTATATTTATAACAGAATACTTAATTATTATTCTTATAAAAATTATATTATTAAACCAAAAATAAATTACTTCGCTATTAAACATAAA